>NC_061115.1:122810445-122826456 GCF_002878395.1 Capsicum annuum | reverse complement strand
CATTTATAAACCTAAATCTGTTCATCATGTGACAAAACATCCTTTACCGAAAGTACTGGAACCAACAACAGTTGCACAAACTCTGGCCCATCCTGAGTGCCGCTCTGCAATGTCTGATGAATTCAACGCATTAGTTAAAAATGGTACTTGGATTCTTGTCCCTCCTGATTCTCAACAGAATTTAGTCTGTTGTAAGTGGATTTATACGGTCAAAAAAAATGCAGACGATTCAATTCAAAAATACAAGGATCGGTTGGTTGCAAAGGGATACAACCAACGCCTTGGAATTGATTTTGGTGAGACATTCAGCCCAATGGTTAAGCCGGTGACTATTCCTGTGGTTCTTACTTTAGCTATTACACGTTCCTGGCCTCTCATTCAATTGGATGTGAATAATGCTTTTTTACATAGTCCATTAGAAGAACAAGTATTCATGAAACAACCACCGGGATTCATTGATCCAGCCAAGCAACACCATGTTTGTAAATTAGTCAAGGCTCTTTACGGACTCAAACAAGCCCCGAGGGCCTGGTACCAAGCACTACGGTCATTTACCTTGAAGTTAGGCTTTCGACAATCACAAACTGATCATTCTCTTTTCATATATTGTCAAGGTACTACATGTTGCTATTTCTTAGTGTATGTAGATGATCTCATTGTTACAGGTAACAACTCGTCCTTCATCAAGTGGTTTATTCAATCCCTTGGAGCCCAATTCTCATTAAAAGATCCCCATGAGTTGTCTCTCTTTCTTGGTGTTGATGTTCATAGAACTTCAAAAGGCATTTTCATTTCTCAACATCATTATGTTAGAAAGATTCTTCAGCATTCAAACATAGAGGGTGCTAAAGAAGTGTCAACTCCAATTTCCATAACATGTTCTTTACTCAAGTCACGTTGCATCAAAGACGCTCTTGAACCCACTCGTTATCGCCAACTGGTTGGAAGTTTGCAATATTTAAATCTTACGAGGCCTGATATTGCCTTTACTGTTAACAAACTCTCCCAGTCCATGCACTGTCCTAATCATCATCATTGGCTGGCACTTAAGCGTCTTCTCAGATATCTGAAATCTACTATTGCCCTTGGTCTTTATATTACTCCACAATCTCCTTTAAAGTTTCATGCTTTCTCTAATGTCGATTAAGCCGGTGATCCATCGGATTAAACATCAACCTCTGGGTTCTTTTTATATTTTGGTCATGTTCCAATCAGCCGGAGTTCTAAAAAGCAGAAGACAGTTGCTAGATCATCCACTGAAGCTGAATATAGGTCCGTTGCTGCAGCAACTGCCAAGGTTCAATGGGTTAAATCTCTTTTGAAGGAACTTGGTTATTCGATTCCACCTCCTACAATATACTGTGATAACATCTCTACCATATAAACATGTCAAAATCCAGTTCTTCACTTCAAAATGAAGCACCTGGAAATTGACATCCATTTTGTTAGAGATTTGGTTCAAAAAGATGCTCTTCAAATATCTCACATCTCCTAAAAGGATCAGATTGCTGACCTTCTTACAAAGGCCTTGTCCAAGAACCAGTTTCAGCTCAATATGTCCAAGATTGGTCTCCTGGATGGATCCTCAATCTTGCGGGGGGGGTGTTAAGGATAATCCTATCCTATCAGATTCAAAATCAAAAGGATAACTCAACCTTATCATAACACCCTCTAGGATAACTCAATCTAATGTAGACTCCTTATCTTTTGTAACTACTTTTATTTTGTATCCATAAATACGTGTAATCTTCATTATGGAAACACAATTGACAGAATTATTCTCTTCTAAAACTCTTTATTCCAAACACCCTCATAATCTCGTTGAACTAATTTCTATCACTAATAAACCTTTTCTTACCACAAATATCTCTCGATCAACTGAAATAATTTTCTAGCGATATTCTCTTGAATGAACCTAACTAATCAATTAATCTATTCACGTAGATCGCGTCCAGATTTTGTTATCTCTAACCTCCACTTTTAAATTTTAATTATTAATCTTTAAATGCTTGAAAGTGACGTTACTCAACTAAAACCTAAGTCACAATCTCTTTCGATAGTGAAAAACAAGTTATAACGGCACCATTAATCAAGGGAGCTTTAACTACAGCCAATGCGTAGTTGAACTTATAGAGATAAACAGAGCGATTCAATTATTAAATAACTTACTAAAAAATCACTCTACAAAAGGTTCCATCAAAACGTTATAAAAAATTAGCTACTCAAAAGTATGTGAAAACACACCCTATTAAAATTCATAACCAACACTTAAAAAGAAAAAGAAAAAGGAAAAACGCGTTATCTTTTATTTTGCTCCACGACGACGACTCGATTTTTCTTTAGATCGCACCCCTCCCAAGACGTGTTTATGCACTGTTTAAAAGTGTAGAAAAAATATCTAACAAAATAATTAAATCTAAAATAAATTTAAAAAAAAAAACAAAATAGATCTCAAAATTGGCCTGGTGTGACGCTGGCCTCATAGCGCGACCCCATGGTGCACCGCAATGATTCCAGTGGCCTCAGTTCACGTTGATTTGCTGCAATTGCAAATTCTCTTCAAAATTATATGTATGATGATCATTAATTGCCCCTTCTAAGATCATTAATAGCCCCTCACGTATCTGCTCTTATTTTTCTATTTTTCCTTTCTTCGCTCTTCCGCTTGCTATTTACCCCCTTGTTCGTCTTTGTTTATTTACTAATACTAAAAATAGATGTCAATAATATTTATCTGAAAAAATTAATAAATAATTTATCAATTTATGCTTATTTTACCCTTAGTATTAAAGGATATTCACAATGCAATATATTTTTCAAACACTAAATTTATTACTTCCTCCGTCCATCTTTACTTGTTCATTTTTCTATTTTTAAATATCCAACAATATTTATTCAGTTTATAAAATTAATAATTTATTTATTTTTAAAATTTATTATACTCAAAGGGTGATATCGTAAAATCACTCCTCTATTTATTATTTCTCAAGATATATAAGTCAAAAGTGAATAAACATTTATGGACGTAGGAAGTATATGTCAAGTCAAAAGTGGATAAATATTTATGGACGTAGAGAGTATATTTAAAGGGTAATATAGTAAAATTATTTTTTATCATTTATTATTTCTTAAATTGTGTATAGTCAATAGTGGACAACTATTATCGGATGGAGAGAGTAATTTTACCCCAAATTTCTTCACTCTTGCATCATTTTATTTTTACACATTAAAAATATAATATTAGGCACAAAATAAAATATTCAGTACTAAAAAATTTTTAAAATAAATAATTTTCGATACTTCTTCATGCCTATACACAAAGACCGTGTTTGTGAAATATTGTCCATTTGATGCAGACTTCCACCAAATCTTATCTGCTTATCTCTTTTTATCTTGCTTTCATTTTAACGTCAAAATCCGTCTTTTCAACTGAGATTAGCTGAGTGCCAAATCGAAAACTTTACAAATTATACTTTACGGTCCTACTTATCAGTTAACCTTACTTAGGAAATTATGTCTATCTTTATAGATTCTTAAACTATAGTTCTATTGATGATATGCAATAGGTGAAATCAAACAACTCTATTATAATCATCCGCTATAATAATATTTATCGATCAATTTTTTTTTTCTGAGAACCAGCTTTCATATTATACAAAACTATAACAACATTCCACTATTATCAATCAATAGATATCTGAACAATTGAAGATATAGGACTGTACTTCCTTATATTTCACTTTTGTTGATTTGAGTTACATCTCAATACCAAATTAATTAGCAATTATTAAATGTACCCCCACCTGAATTATCTTCAATGATGTTAGTTTTGATCTCATCATCATTAAAGGGCCAACTGGTTCTTACAGGGACCCAATCTGCACTCTTTTGTTGCCTTTCCGGTTTCCATAATTGGTGTTGCTTAGCGTGTCCACAAGTGTCTTACTTCCTCCGTTTCACAATAAGTGAATTGTTAAATTTTGACACACATATTAAAAGAAAAAGCATCAAACCTATATATTTCACATAAATTTCCATTTTTACCCTTTCCAACATTTTTTGCATGCATGCTTTAACTTATGGTGGCAAAATAACTTCATTGCATGCAAGTTTTATCTTAAGATGGCTATTTGGATGGTGGTTTAATTATGTAAATTACAAGTATTTGAAAACCCAACAATTAACTTGTTTTTTTTTTTAATTTTTTTTTTTTTTTTATTTTTCTATTATTTGTATATATATATATATATATATATATATATATATATATATATATAATCCACAGCTCTATTAATTGATTTAATGAGATCACGTTTTTTTTTTTGGTAATTTGGGTGCACTTCAAAAGAGAAAGTATCAGCATTACATAGTTAGGCCATAACAAAAAAGGTGCATTCTTGCTCATTGAGCAGTTGAGCATTTGCTTGTATTTGCATTGACTAACTAAAGTCTTCATCAGTTGATTTAATAAACAAACAGCTGGTAGATAATTAAAACAAAATGAGCAAACAAACGTTTAGCTGATTAATGTTTGTACATTACTGGTAGTGACAATAAGCAGTTGATTGTTGCTGTTATATTAAAACAAAATGAGAAAACAAACGTTTAGCTGGTCTGTTAGTGAAATTAAGAAAACATTTTGTACGAATACACAATCAAATAAGTCAATAGAAATTTTTAATGCAAAATACTACAGAAACACGAGGATCATAATAACTCTAATAAAATTTGGGAAGATAAATTTTCAACATAATCCTTATTTCATCTTCAATACTGGTGTCTCAAACCATTTCAATTGAGTCTTCAACTTTTTCAATGGACTCTTCAACGATAGTGTCTTGTACATTTTCAAGCAAGTCTTCCACAATTGTATCTTGAATTATTTCAACCGAATCTTCTTTCATAATAGTATCATAAACTATTTCAATTCATACTCTAATTTTTTTTTTCCGTAACTCTAACTTTTTTCTTTGAGCTCAATGAAATAGAATGGACATGCAAAAGTGAAATTATATATAGAAGAGTGTGCAATTAATGGAGGAGTAATGTTGGAGTAGTTGTACTCTGGGAGTTGGCAGCTCTTTTATCAAGAGGAAAAAGTTGACATTTTGGCACATAGGGAATAGGCGGTTGCAGTTAAGAGTATCATAGAAAAAAGTGTGTTGTCAAAATTATGAGGGTAAAATTGAAAATAAATTTAATGATTCATTTATTTTGAAATATCAATAAATACCTCAACAATTCACTTATTGTGAAATTGAGGGAGTATTACTTTTTCCACTTCAGAGAGAATACATACAATACAAATGTACAACCTGGACCGATATGACAATTTGCAATAAGGGGTAGTTTGGTGTGAGGGTCGCATGAACAAGGAGAGATAATTTTGGAATAACTTTTTAATATTTGTTAATTTCTTGTCGGATGAACAAGGAGAGATAATTTTGGAATAATTTTTTTATTATTTCTTAATTTCTTGTTTGGTTATAAAAGTATAGAATAATTTATTTCAAGATTAATGATTAGTATTTGAATAAGTTATTCCAATCTTTAGGTGGTAGAGTAATATCGAGATAATTTACCTCGAAATAAAATAACAAAAGTATCCTCCTACCCTTTTGTAGATATCACTTTTTAACATACATGTATATTCTCATAGCATTTTCTGCACTACTCTGTTATTTTTTTATAATATGTTTTTCTATTAAAATATTACACTATAAATATAATTTTTATTTATGAATATTGTACGTTGAATTTGTTTTCCTAATTCTTTTATTTATTTATAATTTGATTTCTCTTATAAGAAATTGACTCCACTACTTAATTACATATTTTTGATTAAATAGTCTTTTTGTCACTTAAAAATTTAAATTTTATATATCAACTTAAATAAAGATAACTTTAATATTTTACAATATAAAAGTAATATGCGTTTAAATGAAGTGACAAAAATAATAAATTTTTTTTTTTTTACTTTAACAAATTTAAGAAGGAAATTTTATTTTTAAAAACACACCGTACAATAATGAGAATGCATACACAAAAAGTTAAATAAGATAAAAAATTTATTTTTAAGAATGAATAAATAAAGCTTGCAAAGAAAATATATAAAAAAAAAAGGTGGAGGATATTTTTGTGAACAAGCAACTTATTTTTAGAACTTATACAATGCACACTATTTTGAATATGACAAACCAAACACTCAATAGGTAATAATCTCATCATAAGTTATCCCAACATAATTTATCCCAACAAAACTAATCCCAACTTGTCTTCAAACCAAACGAACCCTAACTGAATAGTACGTTTTATGATGAGAAAAGAACAGATAAAATACACAAACCACTTAACAGGTTTTCAGATAGTTACGTTGACACAAGGACGCAGAATATCACTTTTTTCAACCTTAACACTGGTTATCATTAAATTGAATATGAAACGACGTGAACAATGATAATTCATATGTCTAAGAGGTAATGTGAGTATTGAAAAAAACAAAAGATGAAGATAGGATATGCAGCTGCTTCAGCTTAACAGGGACATAACCTTGAATAAGAGGTTATGGAGAACAGAAATTAAGATAGAATGCTAGTAGATAGTTGAGTTTTATCTCATTCATCCTCATATATTAGTAGATATAAAATTACTCTTATAGTTTCTTATTCTTCAATTTCAATTACTATTTGTTAGTATTTCTTTTACTTCGACTATTATTTTGTTGTTGGATATTGTTCCTTTTCTTCAAAATGTCATCTCATGCTATCTTTAGTATTTTAGTGTTTTCCTGTGACGTCTTCACTTCTATTAGTTTTTCCCGAATTGCTTTGTGGCGTCTTTTCCATCTGAAACACACACTACTGTCCAAGGTCTGCATCTACACTACTTTCCTAAATATCACTTGGTGAAATTACACTAGATTTGTTGTTGTTGTTGGATCTCGACTTGCTTTAAACATAGGTATAGTTATTGTTGTAACATCATCAATGTTGCTCAAATCAAGCTTATGTGGTGAGACGTACCAGAGCATGAAAGCATAAGAACACTTGCAAATATTTACATACAACTCTTTTTTTCTTGGATTTCATTCTACAAATTATTTATCTAACAAACGACTAATGCAGTTAAAGGGGGAAAAGTTGAAGATGTCAACAAGAAAAAGAAAAGGTAACAACCAATTCTACTCAGCCCCTTCCACTTGGCTGTCTCCAGAAATATTTACAGCACATTCTATGGCCCTACTCCCTCACTCTGATCTATCACGACTTCCTTCACTTCAACAAGCTTGCAGCCTTTTTTTAGGCATAAGTCATCCTTATAGAGGAAATATATTAATATCTCAATTCTCAAAACTGGCAAGAAGTCCCAAGCCTTTGTATCTGTCTCTGCCCAAGAGTGATAGACTTGCGCTTGGCAAAAGCTGGGTAAAGAAGCTCTTCAAATTTCTCTAGAAACAAAGCCCAGTCACCGTCATTCATATCTGCTAGCTTCACAAAGGTGACACTTGCAGGAAGCTGCTCATTTGCACTCCGATGTCCAGACGATGAACTAACTAGATAGGTATTTTCTGGTTTTGCTCCGGAAATATTAGGATATTTCAGTTTTTTCTCACCTAAGGTGGTATTCTTGAGAGACATTGAATGTTTTGGCATAGTAATGCTCTTAGCTGGGAGAGGAACACAGTTAAAGCTCTCCTCATCTTCTTCAGCGCTTTCCTCTTCCTCATTACTTTCGTCTAGTTTAGAGAGTGGGAAGCAACCACTTCCTCCAATTGGAAGATGAAATGGGTTTCTGTTCATGAAATCCTGAGAGATCAATTTGGGACTAAAGTTAGATCCAGCATCTTCGCAATCTATGTCAAATTGAAACTCGTTATCCACTTCAGCTTTTGGAGAAAGAATCTCCCTTTCAGCAATCAGGCTTCTTGCCTCAAAACAAACAACTTCAAGCTCACTTGGTTTCTCCTCTCCGCTATGGAATTCCCTGCTCATCATCTCACCAATTTCTGCAAGGCAGAGTCCATAAGCAGCGGCTTCCTTGAGAAAAATGGTGGAAAGGACCAAGACACGAAGGCAAGCTTCACGAATCATAGGGAGTTCACTTCGTAGCATCTCAGAGTCGCGAAGAGGATCAAGTTTCTTTATATACACAAGTTCATCATCTGTGAACGGAATAGATGCCTGGGGCCAATGGATCCACTCAAAATACGGATCTTCCAAGCTCTCTGGGAGACAGAGCCCATGATCAATGGGGATGAGTTCTACGTGACCAAACCTTCCAATACCATCAAGCTTCCTAACTAAAAGATTTCCTGCATGTCTATCTGTGTTAAAAATCCTAATGTCTAATATTCCAATCCGATGCACTGCAGAAACAGCAAAATTTGAGGTTCCATGATCACTAGCATCAAAATCATGGGGAACGAACTGTTGAAAAGATGCAATCTTGCTTACAAGCTGCTTCTTGCTGCGAGGCTTGTCTCCATTTACACCATCATTGACATTAAAGACTGAGTGAGTGATTTTCACCAATGAAGTAGCTGGGACATTGGCAAAATGATCATAGTCAAGAAGATATGCAGCGACCTCTCTGTACCCTGTTTCCCCAACTCTGACTGATCGTTTTAAGCCTGGCTGCCCAATAGCTTTGCCCACAAATCCTTTAGGATTGTTTGGCGCAAATGGTTCTTCATCTGTGGGCTTGACAATAGCAACGCTCTCACCTCTGCTATTTCTGAAAAAATAACCCCCTCCAAGTCCACCATTAACAGGAAGTGGATCAACTCCAGTCTTTATTGCCTTCACAATTTCCTGGATAAGTTGCTTTGTCTCGGCAAAGCGACTTGCGTTTCCCAGTATTTCAATGGGACCACTTTGATCTCTTGGTTGAATATGATCCTTCCCCGTGGGTAAAAGGCATGGAGTTGATGAACTTCGATGCATAAAGTTTCTCGTCAGCAGAAGAGGAGAATCATTTCGAACAGCACTCAGGTCATTCCTCAACACCCTATCACCAAATGTCAAAGAACTCTCCTCAATTGGAAAGTTAAGTGCAAGCTGCAACCTTCTTTTCACAGTATGAGCATTGTCGCTGCGTTCTAACTCCATCCCCAGTACACAACCAGTCTCAGTTTGAACAAAAACGCGTCTCCTCCCAGTCGATTTCCCTCCCATCCTACCCTTTCCATGGTACTCCCCACCAAGTGGGCTCTTGAAGATTGCCACAGCCATCTGGGTCTGAACAGGACTATCCGGGTTACGAGACATAAAAGGTCGAGAAACACAGTTGGGCGTCAGAATCAACAAAAGAGATGGCAGTAGAAGAGAGCTTTACCCACACTCTCAGTTGAGCGGCCAAACTCGGAAGCCGATTGTGAGCAAACCAGGAAATGATTAAATATGGAAACAATCATCAACGAGCAACAGGAACCAAGACCAACCCAGATGATGCCACAGGCAACAGTAAATGTCACTACCGCGTCAAATATTGGACAGCAAGAGATCAAGAATCTCAAGTGTTACATCAGATCCATCTTAGGATGATAAGAAAGTGCACAAGATCTGTAAAGAGATTAAAACAAAATCAGAATACAACACGGATTCATGCATGCCATTAGTTAAGAAATATAATAAGAACATTACAAGGTTATTCAAGTCATGGAAGACCAAAAACACCTAATAGAAAATATTGAAAGGATGCACGTGACATACACTGAGACAGTAAGAAATTTGTTTACACCATCACCATAATTAAGTTACACCAGCTCCCCAGCAAGTCTGAGATTGAAATACAGTTATCGTGTGTTGCATTTGACTAGTTGTAGTAGGCTGGTTATCCATATTTTTCTAAGTTAGCAACTCAAAGCTTACTACAACTGTTGCCTAATTGGACCAGTATAAAAGTTAAACCTAATATAAATAGATCACTGATTTTCCGATCACGCCAGTATGGTGGCATTAGCCTCCTGACCCTGTCACTGATTTTTTAATTCCTTAGCACTTAAGGAAACAAGAACAGTAACAAAACTAATATAAATCTTTCAAGTCTTGAAAAGCATCTAGTGCTGTGTTAACAATCAATGCTAAGCTCTAAATCACTTGAAAATGGAACACAGTTAAAACACGTTATGCATAGAGAATAATTAATTACACCGATAACAGTCTCTCCTATCAAATAACACTGTTTTATTGCAAAAACAGAAAGTATTTAATCTCTCTCATTTCCAATGGTACAGAGAAACGTGTAGATCTTCTGTACGGAGACCAAATCTGATTTTTCCTTTTGGGATGATTATGGTGCCAGGCAGCTTACATGCACCTTGATTATTCCACCGGCTGGCTACCTGCTACCCCCACCATCACAGCTACAAACACTTGAAACCTATGTTGCTCAGACTCTTCAAAAATGTCAATGTGTGCGTATCGGATTCTCCAAAAGTAGTCTATTTTTGTAGAATCCGACACAGGTGCAGCATCGAAAGTGAAGAGTCCACACAACTTCGCTTGAACTGAACCTCGATTCGAACACGTTATATACACACAAAATTTAGTGTATCTAATTAATTTACTCAAATGACACTCTCTAAGCTCTAGAAGCGGATCTAGAATTTAAAGTTTGTGGGTCCTACATATCTCAAATTAAATAAACGCCTAAACGGTGGCCAAGCGATTCTAACCCTTGACCAAGAGGGCATCAAAGCTTAGAAAGATCCTTTTCAACCACCAGATCAACAACAAACTCTTGTTAATAGGATCCCAAATCGTATTTCTTAGATTTTTCAATAAAAACACAGTCTGCGCAAAAAGTTACAGGATTTGCGAGAAAAACTAATACTTAAAGCAAGTGGTGTAGAAGTAATTAATAGCAATCTTCTTGGAAAATATTACTAGCATTCAATTATAAAACTCTCATTTCCATTTAATAACATAAAAAATAGATTTAAAAACAAAAATCTTAAAAAGGTAATCTTAAATCCGTTAAGAAAAAACTTCAAATACATTGAAGAAAAATTCAAAAACACTTGAAACTGAAACTCGTTTACAATGTGTCAAATAATCTTACTTACAACAACATACCCGGTGAAATATCACAAGTTTTGGTGTGTGTGTGTGTGTGTGGGTGGGTGGGGGGGGGGGGGGGGGCGCAGAGTGTACAAAGACCATACCAGACTGCTACCGAAGACCTCGGCTCAAGTGCAACAAAAAATAGTGTAAAGTCATTAATGAGACTCTTTTTCAGTCAATAAAACAACAACATCCCCATATAGTCTCACACAGTGGGATTGAGAGAGGATATAGAGTGTACTCAAACCTTTATCTCTACCCCAAAAAAAAGTAGATTGATATAAGAATCTTAAACTAGTAAATTTATATCAAGAACGAACATAGAAAGACCAATCAGGAAAAAAATCAAAATAAATAAAGGAAGCCGGAAAACACCTTACAGGAAAGTCGGATCTGAGAATAATGCCGGCGTCTGGAGATCCAAATCACTTTTTAACAGTCTGATTCAGATACATAAAAGATTCAACGGTGGAGATTTGATTTGATTCAGTACCCTTTCCTCACTCCAAAGTCGCCCAAAAAACCCTCTGTTCCTTTAGCTCTAATGTAGCTTGAGCTGCTTTTTGGTTAATATTAAAATATGCATGTGTAATGTGTAATCTCCATAACTGGAATAATTTTTTATCCTTTTTTACCGTCAAAAGTTTTAACTTTTAACTATGGTTTGTTGTCCACCAGTGGAAACACGTTTTGCTGAAATCATGGTTTGGTTTATTAATTAGCTCTATTATATATTTTTTTTTTTTATTTCTACTCGGTGTTCGATATTCAAAAGTCCTACTAAATTTAAATTCATATCAAAAAATTATACTCTCTTCGTTTAAAAATAAATGACCTACTTTCCTTTTTAATTCATTTAAAAAAGAATGATCTCTTTCCTTTTTTGACAATACTTTAATTTTAACTTTCCACATGGCATGTTTAAGACCACAAGATTAAGGACATTTTGGTACATTTAACACAACTTTAATTTAAGGTCACAAAATTCAAAAGTCTTCTTTATTTTCTTAAATTTTATGTCAAGTCAAACTAGGTCATTCTTTTTCAAACGGAAGGAGTATATTAAAACTAAAATATCTATATCTATATCTATCTACAATATATTAAGAGTGTGAAGAACTTAAAAAAGTGATTTAAACTTTTTGTCATTCTTTAAAATTCTCTGCAATAGACAAAATTGTCTTTTCATTTATTTTTCTTTAATTATTATATCATTATATTTATAATATTTAAAAGAAATCCTACAGTATATGGTAAGAAAAAAATATAAAAAAAATTAATATTGATAGATTTTTTTTCTCCTTGTGTAATTCAAAAAAAAGTCCTAAAATATAGAGGGAAAAACATGCATAATAAAACACACGATTGTACACCAAAAATAATATTCTAAAAAAAGGGGGGGAAAAAAAGACCTAAATCTAATATAAACTTGAAAGTTGGCCAAAAAAACGAAAAAAAAAAGAAAAGGAAAGAGAACCTTAACATGCATGAAAAAATTCTGAAGTGTTTAAATTTTAATCGAATTTTGTTTAGTTTTTGAATCATTGTAACATTAGGACTCTTTAATTAATTAATTGATGACAGATGTCTTTTTATATTTAGGTTTAGATGTTTTTTTCCAAAATTATCACATGTAGAGAAAAAATAGGTTTAGATATAGAATTTTCTTACTAACGTATATAAATTTTCATATGATTTGAGGTAAGGTTTTTAGTATTTTAGTATTATTTGAAGTTTATAATAAATAAGGTATCATGTATTTTTGAAAAACAGTTGCTCAATGAAAGTTTTTTTTTTTGTGTGTGTGTGTGAAATGTTGATAAATCTTATGATCGACCAGATAATTTTACTTGCGATTTGAGGTAAAAAATTTTAATGTTTTAGCATGTTCTTCATATTTACATTCTTGACAGTAAATGTGATTAAAGAGATAAATTAGCTCGTGATTTGATGTAAGTTTTCTAAATTTTAATATGTTCTTAAAATTTATAAAATAAATTATCATGTATTTTAGATAGACAATTGCCCATTGAGAAGCACTTTTTTTGTGTGAATTTTTTTATGTATCTTATAATTGAAGAGACAATTTGCTTGTGATTTGAGGTAAGTTTTTTTTAATTTTAATATGTTCTTGATGTTTAAAATCTCGATAGTATCTATGATTAAATAGATAAATTTGATTATCATTCGCAGTAAGTTTTCTAGAATTTTAGTATGTTTTGAAGCTTACAACAAAATAAATTATAACGTATTTTTGATATACATTTGCTCATTGAGATTTGTTTTTGTAAAATATTGATAGTATGACCTATTGAAGAGATAAATTTGTTTGTGCTTTGTGGTAAGTTTTCTTAGATTTTAGTATGTTTTTTATATTTACAACAATAAATTATCTTGTATTTTGATAAGCAATTGCTAATTGAAAATTTTTGTTTTATGATTTTAGTATGTTCTTGAAGTTGAAAATAGTAAGTTATCATGTATTCTTGATAGATAATTGTTAATTGAGAAACTTTTTGGTTATGATTTTTGTTTATAATGACTTATATAATTAATAATTTTAAATTGACTTATTTATAAATTTTATTAAATTCTTTGAATTGTTACATTTCATCACGAAAAATTGATTAGTCATTCTAATTTTATATGAATTCTCTTCTAAAATTTAATTGTATGTAACTGTTTCAATTGTGAATAAATGATGAGATCTGATATCTCATTTTTATTTTAAATAATAGGCTCCAGTGATTGTCTTTTTTTTTTTGGTTACACATTATATCATTTAAATGATACAAAATTTATTTTATTGTTGATTGCTAATTTCTAACAATTTTTCTGTTAATTTTATTTTTTAATAAAAGTTTCTACAATAACAAAATAGTCATATACTATTTTTTTAAAAGTATTTATCATTTAATTATTATATTTAGATTTAGGACTTAAAAATTAATTAACATTCTTATTTGATGTAAGTAAGAAATCATAATTTTAATACTTCTGAATTAATAAGAATTTTACCTTATACTATAAAAGATTTCTATAATTGCACAACAACAACAACAAGAATAAATGTGTTAAATAGGAGTCAAACTATCATGGTAAAATATAACACAATAGAACAACAAGTAGTCTTGATGTAGCTTAAATTGACTCAGTTTTTTTTTTTTCAAAAAAAAAAAAAAGGAAAAAAGACGTAGCTTAAAAAACAAAATAATAGAACAAGTACTCTTAATTAGTGTAAGAATTGTCAAAGGTTAACGTCTAATATGAGCATAGGAATAAATATGATACAAGGGATTAATTTTTTGGTTGGTGAATTTACTATAAACCTTTTCTAAAGGTTTAGACCTAAAGACAACGAAAACAATGTTAAAATCAGTTGTTTTTGCATGTATTCCTACTTTATTTGAAAGAATTGAATAATTAATAGTCTCTTTCTCCTTTTTATTTTATGGTGAGTTATTTTTAAAAAAATTATTACATCATATATGATTCATTTTTGTACTCTATCTAGGTTTAGTTATCTTCTGACATTTATTTATCATCTTTTTGTTCTTTCTTTATTTCTTCCAATTAATCGCTTTAAAAATTATATATGAATTATACAAAATTAATACTTAATTTGTATGAAGCATGATGTTTAATTTTATACAATGAACAATGACATATTTGATATACAATATTTATTTACATCATTTGAATATATATAAATTTATTTTAGCATCATTGCTATTTTTAATTATTTTAATTTTTTACAAATAATTTTATTTATTGATATAAGTTACACATGCAAAGCATATAAACTAAACTAGTTCTAATATAAAAGTGACTTCATACCGATGAAGACTCGTACAGAGATATTTAGGGGTCATTTGGTTGGAAAATAATTATTCTGAGATTACCCGACATAACTTATCACACCATGCATGTGGAATAACTTATCCCATCACTATGAATTATGATGTAAATAGTGGGATAAATTATCTTGATATTACTAATACTTCTAATTAAATACAAGATAAAATAATTTTTTATTTTATCCAAAATTACTTATCCCCTATACCTCACACCAAACAACGATCCGTAAGGGTTATCTTTGTAAGCTTGCTTTGTGGAAACATCTGGAATAATTGTATCATCAGCCGTTGGATTATAGACAGGAGGCTGGTTGTGGTCAGTGAATTTGATATGGTGACGTGGAGGTATGCGATTAGACATTGACGTGGCATTGTCAGCCGGAACGCATGAATTTCCGAAAATATCCTTTCTGGTTCTCCAATAAGCGGACAAATAGAGATATTTTACCTTACTTTACGTGGTGTTAATACGAGGTTTGACGGCATTCGCTCGTGTACGGAAACGATGATGCTCCCACCCTTTCATTTTACATTTATGTTGATTTGAGGACCTCTTTTTAAAAAATATATACTATGAGCGTGTTTGGTATGAAGAAAAACAGAATATTTTTTTTAATTTTTTCATGTTTAATTGGTTTAAATATTTTAAAAAATATTTTTTAAATTAATTTATTTTTCTCAATTCTAAAGAAAATGACTTCCCTTCAAAAAGTAAGAAAAATATTTTTCAAAACTTTCTTTAAACATCACTTTTTAAATTGAAATATTCATACAACTCTCAAAATCACCCATTCCTATCCCAACACCCAATCCTCTACCACCTCCACCCACCACCCCACCCACCCCAAATCCAAAAAACATATTTAATTTTATTTTTTAAAATTAAGTTTTTATTACCCTGACCCCCCACCCCCTACAAGCCCCCCTCCCAAAAAATATTTAATTTTGTTAAAAAAAATTATTTTTTTCCTGATCGCACCCCCTACCTGACCCCTCTCTACCAGCCCCTCCCCTCTCCCCAGACCCTATTTGGTGGGAGTATACTGGGTATATTGTTGTTGGTTGTTGTTCTTACCCCACGTTCACACCCT
>NC_061115.1:122788740-122807445 GCF_002878395.1 Capsicum annuum | reverse complement strand
CCCCCCCCCCCCTTCTTACCCTATCTGTTCTCATTATTTTTTTGTTAAATATATACAAATATTTTTAGAAATATTTTTCTACTTGCATAATAAATATAAGAAAATAAGTAAGAAACAATTTATTTTTCTAGAAAATGTTTTCCTTCTCCATATTGAACATACCTTAAAAAAAGTATTTTTTGTTGTCAAAAATTATTTTTATAAAGAAGCATTTCTTACTCTTTAGATATACACTAAAATATATTTTTGAAAAATATTTATTCAGTCACAAACAAAACACTAGAAAATATTCTTTCACTCAACAACCAAAATAAGAAAATAAGTAAGAAATCAACTTCTTTTCCAAGAAAATATTTTCTAGAAAAATATTTTTCATAAAAACATTTCCCTTCATACCAAACACACCCTATATGTTATAAATTTATTTTACTTTTTTCTCTATTTTAATTTGTCCTTTATAATAAAAAAAGATATCATTAATATTTATTTAGTTTAAGAAATTAATTGATAATTTAAAATTTTATGTTTATCTTTTTTGCAATTAAAATTATTTATTTTTTAAAATATTAATTTTATTATATTTATAAAGTGATATAGTAAATTACTCCTATTAATTATTATTTATTAAGATGTGTCTTAAGATAATAATGAATATATAAAGATGGACAGATAGCTATTAAATTAATATTATTAAGTATGCTCTGAAATCTAAAATTAACTACTTAAATTTTATGTAATCATTTATTGATTGGAAAATATATGGAGAAAATGTAATCTTTTTTTAATTTCATAATTAAATAAATAATTTCTCCATTTCTTATATGCATTTTTTTTCATATTCAAATGATACAAACTTTGATCAATATTTTAAGATGTACTCATTCCTTTTGTTTATTTTTACTTGTCCACTTTTCAATCATCACATAAATTAAAAAATTTTAAATGATAGGGATAACTTTATCATATTACTCTTTGAATATAATAATTTGATATTTTAAAAAATGCATTAAATAATAAATCGTATTTAGTGCTAAGGTAAAATGAATAGAAATGGGTAAATTATCCATTGGTTTTATAAGCTGGACAAAATATTGTTGGACATCCCAAAATTAAAAAATTGACAAGTAAAGATAGACGGATGGAGTATTTCTTAATCAAATGGAATTTTTTTTTAATTATAGTACTTTTCATAAAGTTTTTGAATATCTAAATTTTTTTTTAAAAAAAATTAATCGAATCTAATTTAGCTTTGAAATGTAGTCAAATTGACATGAAAAATGAATGAAGAATATAAAAAGAATTGGAGGAAATACTAAATTGAAACAACTATTTTTAGCAAGCTCGCATAAAATAAAGCGAAAAAGGTATTCTCTCTATTCATTTTTAGTTTGTACTAGAATAACGCGACGTGCATTGCACGTGTATCAAATGCTTTTAAAAATAGACGTATATAAAAAATATAATAGATGTGTGTTTGATATTTTATTAAGTACAAAAAATAAAAATAAAAAAAATGTAAAGTTTTTTGTCTGTCAGGTATTTTATTAAGTATTAAAAAAAACAACGTCAAATGTCAAGATTAAAAAATACTCTTATAGTTAATTAAAGAGAAATTTAGTCATATATATACTTAGTAAGAATAAATTAAAAATTCTATTTTTCTTATTATGAGATGATTGATAATAATAGAAAATATATCATTTAATTTAAAACTTTGTACATATTTAAAATACTTTACATAAATTAATACTAAGTAGAGAATTTATACTAAATTTCAAACATATAAAATATGTATTTTGGGTAAAATAATAAGTAAATATGGCCCAAACCCGTTTTGGCCCAACAACTTAAACAGATAGAACAAATAGGAAAGTAAGCATAATGACTGTTGTCTGAACTCCAGAAGCTTCATCATCTTCTCATGGTCATCTTTGTTTCTCCGTGAATATTTTCTGTCCTAACATTGTTTTGATTTTACTATATTCAGAGCTTATTTAGAGCCTAATATGCAAAATGATTTTCGGAGATAGTTTGTTTGCTGTTACAAATTAGATTCCGTGTTATGTCGTTTCTCAGCTCCAAAATGGTGAGCTATATTAGAGATCTTGTCTCGACCGATGAAAAAAATAAGTCATTTTGGATTTAGGATCTTCAATTTCTCAATGAACTGTGAGCTCTCTTTTTCCTCCACCTCGATTTATTGCGATTAACTGCGATTAGGACAATAAATGTATTGATTTCTTGTTGTGTAGCTTTTTATATCGGTTTTGTGAGTTTGTATTGGTGTGTAGTGTTTACATAAGCATCTTGGTTTGGAGATTTTTTCTTGGTTTTGAGTATTTCAAAGTGGGTTCTTCGGTGCTTCCGAATAATTACTTAATTACTATAGCTTCACATAGCATTGAAATCATACAAGATAGCTATCGTGTTACACCACATAGCGAAGTAAAATGTTTTCTTCTTTTTTGAACAATATTGTCCCTTATGAATGAAGTAAAGGGAAGGTAAGAATATTAGTTTGTCACTAGCCGAACACCATGGTTACCAATGAAGATAAGGTTTTTCAATTAGAAAATAGAGACGCGTTAGAGGTTGATTATGGATAGAAAACCTCGATATAGTAATAAAATTTGGAAGGAATTAGACTTCTCCACAACAAGAAAATTCTTCATTGTAAGCCAAACTTTTTATGAAAAGAAGAAGACGCTTATCAATATCTAGAATATAGATAAAAGACTTACAAAGTTTTGAAAGTGTATTTATGAAGGATACATTAACGATAACTACGCCTCAATCTCAAGATAGATGGGGATACGGTGTCGGTTGTATGAATTGTCACTATCTGTGTCACTCCATTTAGATATAATTTTTATGGATATAATAATGAATTCAATGTTGGACTTGCTTACAACAGAAAGGAAATCTATCGGAGTATTTAACTTTGATAAGCTGACATCTTAATAATGCAGGACGGAAGGAAAACAACAAAGTTTTACTTGTAAAAATATACTCCCTCTGTTTCAAAATTTGTTTTTCTAACTTTCCTCTTTAGTCCATTTCAAAAGAAATATCTCTCTTCTTTTTGGCAAGTCTTTAATTCCAATTTTTCACATAGCATGTTTAAGACCACGAGATTAAAGGACATTCTGATACATTATACATATATACTTTCTTAAACTCTTTGTCAAGTCAAGACCAGACGAACAAACTGAAAATGGAGGGAGTATTAACTAAGGAAACAGCGTAATGGGAATTTGATATGACCATATGTCCTTTTAGTTTATATTTGGTAAGTATTTAGTATAACAATTTTGACAGATAATTTTTAGCTATTTCAATATTTGAGGTTCTTGTATTTCAATTATTTGCTACCCAAGTCTCAGCCATTTCCTTGGTTTATTGATTCTAGATATATGTGTTTTTTCCAGAGAAAGCAAAGTTTGGTGTTAAGATGATAAAAACTTATACAAAATCCTTGGAAACAAAAAAAAGTCTATAAAGCAATTCTGGTTGTACAACAAAAGTTGAATCCCTATGCTCATAAATCGATAAATAAAGTATTCCTTTAGATCATCACCATATCCAGGACAAGACTCATTGCAGCGGGTTATAATTTTTGGATACATAGGAAAGGTAGCTTCAATTATTAATTACTAAAAGTCTAATAATCCATTTGTCTGTTCTTTTTGGATGTAGTATCAAAATCAAAAGCATGTTTTATTATAAAAATAATTTTATAAATGAACTTGTAATTTCAGGGTTTGGGGCTTCAGATTGTAAGGTTTGTGGGTTCTGTCTCACTTTCATTGTTTTGCTTGCCTTTTACTTTCTGAAGATCCTATTCTTTTCCATCTTTTTCAAGTAGAGTGTGCTTCGAACGGGACACAACTTACATCTTTTTAACAAGAAATATAGACGTATCCCCAGAGAACTATGGTCGATATTGGGGTTTGCTGATTCACAGGTGATTGAAAATAATTGTTCTATGTGTACTTCAAGTTGTTCTTGCAGTCTTCTATATGATTTATCCTTATACTAATATAGTTGAACATAGACAGAGAGGTGTCTTCATAGCTTCATTGCTGATGTCAAGAAAAAGTTAATAGACATATTTATCCTATGAGTATGTTATGAGCTCGTTGTGTCAGTAGTCCTCATTGAGATGTTGTTGCTTCAGTTTTACAAAGTTAAATTCATTTAGTTTGAGTAGAGCATTCTAGGCGCATAGAAAGGGTGGTATTTTCACGACCATTTCTTTTTTTGCAATAACTTTTTCATTTCATAATAAATTCAGCTGCTTTTATTTTATCCAAAGAAGTTTCAAGTTAATTGTAAAAGCAAATAAGACTGCAGTAAAAGGCATCAACATGAAAGAAAAAGAGTGATGTCAGTAGTATGAGACATAGAACTTATATAGCTATACAAAAATTATCCATCATCACTTTGTCACAATAGCTCAATCTAATGTAATTGTGCATCTCCTTAACCTGTGAATATGAATATTTGAGGTGAGTTAGTAATAATAAATTAGGATGTGTAAAAAATATTTTGTATCAGGTAATTTGATGTGTTGTATCTTACCTAATATCTCTTTGTAGACGATGTATTTGGTGTATGTTCTTTTTTTTTCTCTTTGGTTGCTCTGTCATGACCAAAACCTTTGTTGTTGACATTGATATTCCTCTTGAGAGTGCAATGTATAGCTATCTACGTACAAAAATATGTTGTGGCAAGTACAATCCAACAATTGGTATTGTATGTCCCTGTGCTTTGTTAATCATTATTGAAAAGCATAATCGCACTGGAAATTATTTTCTAATAAACTGGAATGGGTATCCTCATTTTCGGGAGGCGATAGCTGGATTCGTGGGATAAACACATGCTTGGAAGCATTTTACACAATCATTATTTCTGCATGTATGACGTTTTTTTCAAAATCTCTACATATCATTCTTGTGCCATTACATAAGCCATTGAAAGCATCCAAATTTCTTAATAACATAATAGGCACATTTTTTTTCAAAATTAATCTGCAAATCAATAAAATGTTATAAGAATGATAACGTGAAGAATTTTAATAATAAGTTCCAACCAAATATTATAAAATAAGGTGCAGGCACACTCTAGCTCATATTCAATATCAGGTTCGTGCTAGAAAAATCAGGATGTAAGAGGAGAATCAGGTGCTCCAGAGGCAGCTCCAATAGAAGCATGAGTTCACTTTCTTGTACACACAACTAAAGGTTAGCATTCTATATAATCAGTTTATTTAGTGGTTGTTCCACGCTTTTACCTTCTTAATATTTAAATTCCTAGTTCTGTTTTGCACATCAATTGTATGTGTTTGATCTGGTACTTTGCTATTTCATGAATATTTAGATTGTGCACTTTAGGAAGTCATACGTGGTATTTGGTTATCACTTTGATGTAAATGTTTCATATGTTACATAATTAATATTTTTGCGTTTTTCTATATATGAGGAAGAAAACAACTGGGTATAAGTAGATATGCAAACAAAGAGCAACGTAAGAATAATTAGGGAAGGAGACATGCCCATATACTTAAGGGAGTCTATAGAGAAAGTCAACCTATTTTCACGTTTTGTCAAACTGCCTAAATTTGTGTTGCTACCTGGAATGCTACCGAATTATCAAAAATAGGTAATATGATCTTACTAAGAGATGTTTTTCAGTTAGAAAGTAAATTTTGGCTTTCTTAATGGAATTTATGTTGTTTTAGGTATTATACTGCCACTTTTGATATAGTTTGGATGATATATGTAAGAACATATATGTGTGGAGGGATACTATTTGGTGTGAGAGTATTTAAGTAATCTTCCTGATAATAATTGTTAGTATCATCTTCTTCAGAGTCAAAACTCAGAAACGTTCTACTTTCACCTGGAAATCTGAAAATTAACATTTCATTTAGTTAATCAACGTATTCATTTCTGCTTGCTAGGATAGCCAGTTCTGTTATGTATTTTGCACAACTTGCATTTTTATCCATTGACAAAAATATTTGTTCTACTAATGTATCTTCACCAGTACTACTGCTCGTATTTTGAATAACCAGTTCTTTTGAAAGAAGTGCCAAATCATCTCTTACTGTAGGCTCCTCCCCATTACCTATTGGCAGTAAGAATTCACTGAAAGATGGATCTGTTCTTGCTCTCATATTTCTTGTTAACTTAATCCTTTTCATGTGATGCCATAAGTATGATTTTACCAAACTTGCATTTACTGTTTCAGCTCTTGTAGATTTTGGAATTACTGGAAGTACTTGATGAAAATCTTCTCCAAAAACCATTACTTTTCAACCAAACGGTTCATTAATGTCCAGTATATCTTTAAAGCTCCTATCAACTGTTTCAATTGTTCGACGACTGGCCATATGCACTTCATCCCAAATAATTAGCTTTACTTTTTAATCAATTTAGCTCCACCGCTTTGCTTTGACATACGTGTGATAGTTGCATCAGTTTTCTGAAGCGGTATCTCAAATCTAGAATGAGCTGTACGACCTCTCGATAAAAGAGTCACTACTACACCACTTGTTGTCGTTGCTAATGTTATCATGCCTACTGATCTGATATTTTCAAGTAATCCACTTTATAAGAAAGTTTTTTCGGTCCCTCCAGGTCCATTAACAAAGAATAATCCTGATTGTCCAGACTCAATTCTTTTCAATATGATCTTGAACGCTTGTTCTTGTTCAAGATTTATCTTTGTTTGTGCATCCAAGTCTTCTGGAGACATTATTATAGATTTTTCTTCCCGTATTTCTTTTCATTATGATATAATTCCATCATCCAACCTCTGCTCAAGTTTAGGAATGTTATAATTTTCAATTCTCTTATTCATGCTCTCTAAGAAATGATTTATGCTTTTCAATGTGCATTGAAATTGAGCAGTAGGAGATTTTTCATGTATTCTCTTAAAATCTTCTGACATATCATCATAATATGTATCCCAGAGCATTCTAATATCCATTGGATTACAATGAACCAAAATTATTGCAAATAAATTTCTCAAAGCCTATGGCATTTTGAAGATTACGACCTCACATAAGCATTCAAAAATATTATTATCTGATTCCAGTAAACCTCTTCCATTTGCAGCTTCCTTGAACATTTCATACCTCCTTCCATTAACAGATAACAAGTTTTCAAATGATGTCGGTCTTGGTACGTGATTCAAAAACAATCTCAAATAGTATCTTTCACCTTCTGCTGGGTTAGCTGCGATATTAAAATAAAAAAACTAAGTAAATTGAATTTTAACATAAAAAATATTAAAAGTGATTCTATTAGATGCCTTACCAACAATAATTCGACCAATAGCATATCTTGATTTTCTTGGTGTCCATATATTACCCTGAGGGTTCCAAACATAGTACTCTGGAAATTTCCTGTATAGATATTTTTGTGCTTCACTATCCGTCGAACATCTTCAAAAATATTCTGTGAGCATGGTTTGCGAGACGTATTCCCATGCAATAATATTTTTCAAATTTTGATTCCTCCAATAGCACACTACAATGTGAAAAACTATATTAGAAATAATAATAACTGACAAATAAATATATTTAAATAGGGATATTCTTAATGGTTATTTTTGCATGTAGGGAATGATTTTAAAAGAGTTGTATTCACTATCTCACAACTATTTATTTATTATTTTTCTTATCTTTTGAAAATTTTATTTCATATGTTGCTTTTAAGATTTTTGTCAGAAACTTACCAAATTAATTAAGCTGTATAGATTGCTATGTATAGGGATATGATGGTTCAATATTTTTAGACCACGAAGGAAGTAAGATAAGTGCAATGCAAGCAAGACATTAAAAGGATTTGAATAATAGATGATATAAAAAAAGAAGTGGAAAAAACATATCCCAAGACAGTATCTTGTGTTGATATTCTAATAGCAGCAGCTAGAGACGCCACAATTGCAGTAGGTGGTCCATACTAGATGGTTCCATATGGTAGAAAAGATGGCACAACTTCCACTGCTAAGGAAACTGATGAATTAGTCCCAATGGGTCATGAGTTAGTCACTGATTTGATTGAATTCTTCCAATCCAAAGGATTGAATGTTCTTGACTTGATTTTCCTCTTTGGTGTGTCCTCACACTATATCACAAAGTCAATTTTCACTGGTTGGTTTTAATTGCAATTGAAAGAGATGATTTTGGCATTGCTAAATGAATTAGATGCGGTTCTTTAAGATGTAGTTGAAGTAATTATAGATAAGGTTGATTGTTCGACTCCATATTCTATGTCACAAATTTTATGTGTTTTTTTTATATTTATATTGACCACTTACTTTTATCTTGTGCACCAGACATTTGATGCTAAGTAGATAAAAAAAGTGATGGAAAGATAGATCAAGATGAGTGGAAGGAGTTTGTTTCAAAGAATCTGTCTATTCTAAAGATTATGACCCTTCCATATTTGAAGTTATAACATCAAGCTGTATTACATTAAATGAGCAACACTTTTCCAAATTTTGAGTGCTGATCCTTATGGATACAACAATACAGGATATGCTGCTTACTATAATGACTATCAACAACAATCTAATCAATCCTATCCTCAGCCATCGGGAGCCTTTTGAAATACAGGTGCTCCCTATCAGCCCTTTCCTTATTTCAGAATACAAGGTTCATCATAAGTTAAATTAGTATAATTGCTGAATATATATAGCTTACCTATTTATTTATTTGGGAGATAAAGTTAAAGGTTAATGATGGGAGGCTGCATTTCACTGAGATTGAATTCATAAATTCTCCATAGTGCTTATGGTGCAGTCACCTACTGTGCATCTTGAAAGTTGCTAATTTCATCAATAACTTTTTCTCCATCATCCGATTCGATATAAACAACACACCTATCATGACCTTTATATATGTACTTGTAGAGATGCTTTATTGCTTTTAATCCTGAATAAAACTCTACGTTGACGTGACAATTATATCTAGGGAGCAAATAAGGATTATATGGAATGACCCATTGATTGTTCATTATTATGCCTCGGACCTTTTCTCTTTTTCCATCATTTTGCCTCTTATAAATAGGATATCCATCCTTTTCTTGTAGCAACTTATTACTAAATGGTCAAGGATAGTGATTCTTGTATTATCCATCTTTCATACATGAATTTGCTGGAAGATTCTTTCCACAAGGACCATGCATCATATGATTGACAACCAAATCATGCAATATTGGAATTTTTTTATCAGGAAGTTTAGCGGTAATAAACTTGTCATAATCGTTTGTCGATGTATCTTGTATCCTTGTTCAAGTATCAATAAAAAGTGTATGTGTCGTATCCTTTTTTTTGAAATTCAACCACAAAAACATGTGTTGCAACAGAACCAAATATTTTATTCTTGAATAACTGATCTTTTAAATCTTGTAGATTTGCTCTAAAGAATCTAGTCACCAAGTCAGGTCTGTCTTGAGAAAGTTGTCCTAACAAATTTATCTTCACCCAATCGGGATTACATGTCATTGTGATAAATAGATCTGGATTTCCAAAATGTTGAACCAAAGACATTGCATCCAAATATCTACGACACATGTCTCTAGGACCTCCGACGAATGATGCAAGAAGTATTACTCTCTGGCCTACTTTAGCTTCTCTAATTTCACCCGCTAGGATTCTGTCAAATATACCTTGCAAAATTTCCTTTCTAAGATTTGATTGCTCTAGTCTAAAATATTCATATCGTGTTGTTTCCAGCTTAATGTACATGTCAACGACAAATTGTTGGAAAAATTATCCGCACAATAGTATTATTGTGTCTTTTCCATGACGTATTTGTAGCTTATAGCAGTAGTACTCTCTACATATGACACAATGTTTACCTCCTCGCCGTACACCTAGAAATTTTTTTAAAAACATTGATATGGGAATTTTAATTACCAAAATATGAGAGTCGATATAAATTTATTTCAAAACCACACCTTGTTCATTGTCAAACACCTCATTAGCGGATGCAAATGTAGAAATATTTTGATTGAGGCTTGCAACTCCGGTCTCATGTGAACCTTTTTTGTTTTATGTTGTTTTTGTATTCCTTGGTGCCAACCTGATTCACTATTTGAGAAAAGTAGAGGATACTGGAGTGGTTCATAACAACCATAATAATGTTTAACTCTATGTATATTGCCTAAGTGCTCATGAACAATAATCTCTCTATCAAATGGTACATTGGAATTGTTTTCTTTTATCCAAATAGCAGTAGCTTGATCTACTGATGGTTTGCCGTAGACACGTTGATCTAGTTTAGCATTTGAAGTAATTTGAATTTCTAAATTCTGAAAGCTTGAATGATCCTTTAGCTGGCGAAAAATTGTGCATAAGGATTACCATCCATTATTTATCTTATTATTTCCATAAGTTCTTCAGATAAATTGGCTTCTTTGAGTTTTAAAATCCTATTGCATACCTCATTTTCTGTGTCAAAAAAATACAACTGAAAATAACATGGATTATTATAATGTGAAATTAAGAGGGTAGATCATGATATATTTGACCCTATGTTCTAAAGGTATAAACTCCTTGTCTTGAAGATGCCAGATCATTGACGAGTTGAACACCAAAAGATAAAAATAAAAATATGTTGTTATATCCTCTAATGTGTTTGCAAAATTCTTGTGCTACTTTCGATCGTGAAAAAATAAGTCATAGAGTTGAGCTGGAACTACAACATTTGCAAGCTTGATTGATCCAACTTCACAGTAGAAAGTTGGTGTTTCATGTTCAAACTTCACAGCCTGATAATCTGTAAATGAAGGAACATTTTCCAACGAGTGAATAGACGAAATTGATGGTATGTAGTCAATTTTACCTAAATTTATGGAGATAAATTTTAAAAAAATTAATTAATAATAAATGTGGCACAAATAGAATGGATATATTTGTAATTAATAAGTTAGTATTCTATTACCTTCAATATTATATCATTCGGAAAGAGCTTTCAAGAACCAATTTATTCTATATTTTTTATAGGTCTTTGTTCTTCAATATCAAGATCTTTTGCGGATTGAACCCTTTTGTTAGATCCAAAGAGAAACAAACACTACATGTGTTAGTTTTACACTTAAAAGTGTGGGAAAAGACAAAGATACACTTAAGAATGATAATTAGAATTTCAAGAATTATTATTTTAGTAAGTATATCATTAGAGATAGGGGAAAATAGAGCTTGTATGAGTTTTGGTATGTTTGTTTCATTGTCATATCTTCTTAGCTAAATATTGATTTGTGTAGAAAACAAATATATTGTGTGATAATTATTGACAGTTCGAGCACAACAAATATATTGACGATGTATTACCATGGATAATCTGTTCTACGTGAGGCATATCTAACAGATGTATCTAGGGGAATGCATTGTAAAATTAAAAGGTTCGGAGTACATATATATATATATATTTGTGTGTGCTGCTATTGCTACAACAACCCTACCGCTATCATTCCTACAACTACCTTCTTTGTGAAGTTTGGCTTTACTAAATGAGTATTTGTTTCTTTATTTATTGCACATGACATGACGGTGATTTTTTCTAACATATTTTATTATGTGTTATAGGATATAATGCTTCTGCTAATGAGTGGTAGGACTATGCACGATATGTGAATTCAGATGGAATTGATATGTCTCTAAGTTATTCTGCTTGAACTCTTGCTACAACGTTTGGGGTGTTAAATTTTTTTCCCCGGAATTGGAATTTGGTACCATGGTTTTTTTGGGTTGCTGTTCAGACTTTCTTTCTAGCTCGAGTAACTATTGATTTTTGTCTATGTTTGTGGTTTTGATTTGGTCAAAATACAGGGAGTTTATGGGGACAACGGGTTACTTATGTATCATCATAGATATGAATATTCACCCTTTAATCTATAGTCACCTGCTACTTCGCCTGTCCCTTCTTTGGGGCGGATGTCCAAGTTTATGGATCGTAATTATATCATTATCTGTATTACCTGCCACTTCCCCGACCAGTACATCAAACTCTATTTTAGCTGCCCTGCCAAAAGCTGAGATCACCACCTCTGCAACATCTGCTAACATAGCATTGTTATATGTGGATTCTGCTAATGAAAATTCTAATTTCATTGCAAATGGTGGTGTAAAGGGAAATACTGGGTTAATGGCTATGAGGCCTGCATTCCAGAACTCATCCTTAAAATGCTTATGGTTATTGTGGACTAGGTACCTTGCCTGGAGTAGGTGCTTTAGGTTAGCAGGACCCTAGACTTGGTTTTGATGGTTTGTGTTCCCCCATTCCATGGATTCCTGGATGGTTATTTGGGATATGGTAGACTTAATCTTTACTTTGTCTTCTATTCTAATGCTTTTCTCATGCTTTGCTGCATGGACGTTCCATCACTTTTTTTTCAAAATAAAAAAGATTTGTACAGTTCTGATATGGTGCAGGGTCTACATGAGAATATAGCATCACAAATCCTTTTCAAGTTTGACCCTTTTAGAGGCTATTGGGTTTTCAGTAGCATCCTCGTGGGTTCTATCTTTTTGGGTCTTCTTGATTGTAGTTTTTGACTCTGTTTCTTCATCTAGTACGTCAACTACAATAGGATTTTTAATTTCGTGTACTTCTTCAGCAATGAAGCATCGTGCAGCTCGATCTCTGACATATTTTGCATCCTGACAAGAAATGTGTATTCTTTCTTGGTACTTATCATCAAGGTACGATAAAATGAGGATTCTTCATTCTGTATCAAAGAAGAGAATGTATGAGTAAGAAAAATAAATCTGTATTTAGGACTGTTTCTATTAAGGAAGCTATTTAGAATTGGACGAAGCAAGTAAAAATGAAAAAAAGAACATCAACAGAGAATACCTACTAACTGAACTTAATATTTATTATAAGGACCTCTTTGATGTATAATATCTGTATGTCGCTTAGAAACCTAGAGTAGGTAGAAAATTTTGATGATTTACTCTCTAGAACTGTAGGATAATTGTTATTATCTCCTCTTCACCTCTAATTTTTATGCTTTTATGCCCACAGAACATAATGATGACTAAGATTTCAATATTAGAGACAAGATATAACTATAATGAGGAAATGTAGTGACCCTTTTTTAAGAAAGAAAAAAAGGTCAATGAATATCGTTATATTTTAAATATAGAAAATAGTTGCAAGTAGAGATTAAATAACCTTTTCTGATATTGATTGTATGCACGATGCAATATCGCAACCAATCAAGTATCGTGCAGCTTCAAACAATTTAACAATACATCCGTTTGTTTCTGTACTATCAACAGTCTTAGCAAAAATGTCTAGTTTTAGAAGAAACCTAGAAACAGAAGACATTAGATAGAAAATGATTAGCCTATATAATGATTTTAAAAATTATTGAAAATAAATTTGGATCTTTCTGTGGGTTACCTTTCCTCATAACCACTTATTTATGTGAGGCAGTAAGGACACTTTGAATCGGTACGCTCAACTTTTTTGTAGCATTTGGTGCAAGATACATAGTACAGGTCATCGAGATTTAGTATAGTTTTGATTGCTGCATTGAATTTACAACATTTAAGCTACAAATAGAAATATAGAAGAGATTAGTAGTAATAATTTTGGAACACATAAATTTTATGAAGTAATTGAAGAATAATACCTCATTATCGAACAAACCACCCGCGATATCCGCAATTGTCAATGTTTTAGCTGTGTTAATTTATAAACTTGGTAGTAGAGTAATATCTGGGTGTTTTTTCTTTTCAATAAAGACCTGCAAGGTATTTTGTTAGTACATCATGATAAGTACATAGTTAGTGTTCATTAATAAGAATATGTGAATATATATTATCATTTTTGTAGAGATTATGCCTTCTCAAAAGTGGAATCTATCCACATTGTAGTAATGGATGTGGAGCCTAGCCCAAAATTTCTTACAACAATAGGTCAAAAAAAATTAGTGTCTAGGAAAAATACAAAATTTACTATAAACACAAGAGCATTTAAGAAAATACCTTGGTATAGTGTAGTTTTAACATCACATAATGCTATAATAAGATTTTGAACAGACAATTTCTGGAGCAACTCATTATCTATGTCTGATGATTCACCCCATAATGTTATAGTTTTTCAATCACACCTAATTTTGCAACCAAACAAATAAGATTAAATATTTTTTTTATAATATTGTAGGCGGAGAGGTGAAACAAAGTTCGAATATACAACTTTTGTCAAACAAAAGAAGAATTTTGAAAGAAAAAATAGCTTTTCTTCACGATTTTTACTAACAAACAAAGCTCGACTTACTTTCATTCATAAGTACTATATCTCTTTGATTTTTTCCACTTGTGAAGAGCTTAGAACTCAGAAAGATTCCAAGAATATCTACAAAAAATAATAATTATACATGGTTAAGTGAATATGGTTAGGTAAATAGGAGTAAATATTGTGTTTATATAGATTATTTGACTAAAGAAAGGAATGTCACACTCCCTTTTTAACCAAAAAAAATTATGATTTTAAGTTTAAGAGGGTTTTTATTATTAAGTGACAAAAGATGAAAATTGTTTCGAAAAGGATTCATTTTTTTATAATCAACTCAGAGTCACCACTTGGCATAATCGGGTGTGCTAAGTCACCTTTGAAAATCCTTTATCAAAACTATTTTTGACTCTTTAAAACTGGTTTGCAAACAGAGATTCCATTTAAGGAATTTTGTTGACCGAGGAAAAGGCGTTAGGCACCCCTTGATCCCGTGGTTCGACCACGGTTGCTTGGTGGAGCGTATCGACTAATTTGACATTATGAATGTATAAACCACACAAAAAACATAAAACAGTCAATCAAACCCACAAAACAAAACAAATCCAAAATATAGTGTCCAGTCCAATTATACTGTCCCAAAATAGAAAAATACGGAAACATAAACTTAGACTAACCTACACTAATCCTAAACTATGCTCCTGTGCTTTACCCGATGCCTCGGGCCTTGATCACGAACCTCCTTCGAAAATATGATACATCGGGGCATTCTCCAGTGAATAAATACAACTTCCTTCGGGGAATTCTCCGGCCAAATAAGTACAATTAATTCAAATTTATAAAATAAAATCATTCAACAAACATTTTGAACATTTAACAATCCACAAGTTTTAAATTTGCCTACCCGAACCAACTATTTGTTGACCCGGCTCGACCTATCATGATTCTATCACGTTCAATATCATCAATGAATCAAAATTTATCGAAATTTACTTTTATCGAGACCAATCCCTTCCCGCATTCATTCACAAGATAATTAATCAATTCATTGACTACCAATTCAAGTTTCCACATTCAAATCCAACATTAACCAATACACAATCAAGATTCAAACATACCAAACACACAAAACATTAATGATTACGTAAAAATTAAAGGAAAAAAAGATAGAATTGGACCTCAATGCCACTTTCAAAAATTGACGTATTATTCTTTTAAACCTGGTAGAACCCACATACAATAACCTCAATAGGTACCACAATCTCGACTACGAACCAACTCCACTATGAAAATCTCTTAAATTCAATTCAAATACGAAATTCTCAAAGAGACAAACGAATATTAAAAAACAAGAACTACAAAATAAAACGAACGAGACCCTCAAACCAATTGTCATCGGAATCAATCTGAACCTTGACGGATTCAACCCAAACTGACTAAAATCAACCCAAACAGACCGGCATCAACCTAAACAGGCTGATTTGAGGTCTATTCAAGTAGTTGTTTCTGATTTTGACGACAGAGATGGATTTAATTAAGTTTTTCAGTGAATTTCAGAGTAAAATCGGAATGGTTGAAGTGATTTTTGGTGAAGAATGACCAAAAAAACTCAATCTCTGGTCAATTCCTTCTCTCTCAAACTCTCTTACATTATCCTCTTTGTTACTCTCTCTTACTCCGTCACTCTCTCTCTTTTTTATTACTTTTCCCCCTCTCTATATTTTTCCTTCCCTTTTGATCTCACTATGTGTGCGTGAGTATGAGAATAAAGATAATCGAGTGTTCTCTCCCCTATTTTCTTTTACTGGTTTATGTGTGTGAGAGTATATATGATATGTCATCTGTTTCTGTGTTGGTGGAGGAGAAAAAAAGTATGTAATGGTTTGTTCTTTTCTATTGTGTATATGGCAGTGTGTATATTCTCTATTGTGGTGCTGTGTATTGCTTCCCTATGAATTTATAGTGGGTTCTCTTTTTATAAGTGTGTATATTCTTTTTTTCTTTGTGGAAAAGAAACGTGGAGGGTTAAAGGGTAGGGGTAGGGATGGTGAGGTGGGTGAGTTGGTTGAGATAAGATTTGTTAGGATAAGAGAATATTAGGGATTTGATTTGTTAGAGATTTATGAAAATTTATTATTTTTTATAATTTTGTGTGGTATAATCGCATTGGTGAGGGTGTACGATAACATGAGGTAAAAATGGATGAATTGGGTTTTGGGAGGGACAAAATTAGGTGTCTACATGTTGACCTCTTTGGATGTAAATATAAGGTATTTTCATACAAAGAAGTAGATAACGACTTAGAATTTTGTCCTGATCATTATTTAGAAGAACGAAGCAAGAGGAGGGAGGGAAACCAAGTCTTGATTTTGGACAACGTACTCATCTCAAGTTGTGCGAGAGTCAAGCCACTAGTGTCTCAAGGTTAGAAGAGAAGTGGACTGTACTGAGTTTGAGAGTCGAGTGAGGTTCCATCGAGGTTCCGATTCGCGGCTCTGTCATTACATCAAAATGAAGATTACAAGTTAAAACATAAATAAAATTACAAAAATCTTATCTATGTAGTTTCTTTTGGACTTTTGACTTGAGTTTCATCACTCTATTCTTCAGGCGGGCTCCTGACTTGCAATTTCTTCAACTTGTTTCTTGTTTTTCTATTGCTTCACCTTGTTGCTTGACTTTCAATTTCTTTACTTTGTTGCTTTAATATTCCATTTATTTGCCCTGCTCTTCAGGCTGGCTCCTAACTTATCATCTCATCACCCTGTTCTTCAGGTGGGCACCTGACTTTAAATTTTATTACCTTGTACTTTGAATTTCAATTTCATTACCCTTGTTCTTCAAGCGGGGTCCTAACTTTCAATTTTCATCACCCTTGTTCTTCAGGCGGGTTTCTGACTTTCAATTTCATCACCCTTGTTCTTCAGGCGGGTTCCTGACTTTAAATTTTACCACCCTTGTTCTTCAGGCGGGCTCCTGAGTTTTAATTTCACCACCCTTGTTATTTAGGCGGGCTCCTGACTTTTAATTTTATCACCCTTGTTCTTCAGGCGGGCTCCTGACTTTCAATTTTCATCACCCTTGTTCTTCGGGCGGGCTCCTGACTTTTAATTTTCATCACCCTTGTTTTCAGGTGGTCTCCTGACTTTTAATTTCAACACTCTTGTTCTTCATGCCAGCTCCTAACTTTCAAGCTTCATCACCCTTGTCTTCAGGCGGTCTCCTAACTTTGAATTTCAACACCCTTGTTCTTCAGGCGGGTTCCTTACTTTCAATTTTCAACACCCTGTTCTTCGGCGGCTCCTGACTTGTAGTTTCATCACTTTATTCTTCGGGCGAGCTCCCGACTTTTAATTTTATCACCCTATTCTTCAGGCGGACTCCTGACTTCCAGTTTCATTACCCTTGTTCTTCAGTCGGGCTCCTAACTTTCAATTTTGATCACCCTTGTTCTTCAAGCAGGCTCCTGACTTTCAATTTCAATATCTTTCAATTTCCTCACCCTGTTTTTTAGGCGGGCTCCTGACTTGCAATTTTATTACCCTATTCTTCAGGCGGGTTCCTGAAATTAAAATCAAAATTAGAATGAAAATTATCCCAAACAAAGATTATGATAAAGAAAGATTTCATTTTTCTAAAAGTAATGTTCCATTTTCCAGGAGGGTCCTGAATATAAAGTAAAATCCCATTTTCTAGGAGGGTCCTGAACATAAAGTAAATTCCCATTTTCCAGGAGGGTCCTGAAGTGAAGTTCCATATAATATGAATTACTTTAAATTTTTGCCCCAATTTTCATCAAAAGCTTTTGCGGGTGTCAAACCCAATCACAACTACTTGCAACAGTGAATAATGCAAAGATGAATCAAGACCTGATCAACAAATACCCTTTTTAAGGGTAATATTGAATAACTGGGACCAACAAGTCCCTATCTTAAGAATGAAAGTGAAAGGTTCTTGCTAAAAGTGCATCTTTTTAGAATTAACAGTTCAAATTAGGAAGTACATCTCCTAGCCGTGAGACATGAAAGACCCAAATTAGAGAATGTGTCTCTTAGGGGTACAAGATGATGAGTTTTATCATAATTGAGATTACCAAACCTGTACAACAACACTGCTTTTGCATTTATAGAAATGAGGAATTACACCTCTAGATATTTGTGCTTTAAAGCCGTTAATTTGAAGGCAGCAGCTGTTCCTGTTTCATACAAAGAAAACTTATGGTCTAGTCATAGGCTGTAGCTACGAGAGTTTGGCGTAGCTTGGTTTGGTAATGCTAGGGTTGGGGGTAGGGGATGTCCTTCATTGGTAAATGTACTCTATTTTTGTAGTTGTTGTATCACGATTATTTTTATCATTTTGTATGCTTGCGACGTTTGACTATGGTCCTTTGTCTTGAGTCGGGGTCTATCGAAAATAACCTCTCTACTTCTTCGGAGGTAGTGGTATGG
>NC_061115.1:122781398-122785740 GCF_002878395.1 Capsicum annuum | reverse complement strand
TACTCCTATAAAATTAAAAGTAATTTGATTAAGATACTCCTAATTAAATTTTATACCTCTTTCCAAATCAATAATGACTACATTTGTTGAATAGTATTTCGTGAAAGGAGATTCAAATTATAAATTTAAATTTATTTAAAATAGTACATGTGACATAACTTTCAAAAAGTTAGTTTAAGAGATCATATATTTTACCAAAAAAGTCTTGAAATTTTTTAAACTTTTATGTAGTATAGAAAGTAAATGTATTTATCAAAAAAGTCTTGAAATTTTTTCAACTTTTATGTAGTATAGAAAGTAATAAAAGACAAATACAAGGGCAATATTTTAAGAGAAAACTTTTTAGTTTGTAAGACATAGTTGGAATGTAACTAAGGACTACCAAAAAGTTATCATCTTCTCCCTTAAAAAAATATTTTTTAGTTGGTAAGGACATAGTTAGAATGTAACTAAGGATTACCAAAAAGTTACATTCTCATTATATATAGTAGAAATTTTGCCTTTTCCTCGTTTGGGTTGGGGCTGCGGGGTGACTGAATTAGACTAATGTTTATCTCAAGAAAACAACATGAATTGTAAAATTAACATTTTATCTGGCTAAATTTTTACAATCTGATTATTTTGAAAATATGTTTTTGTTTCTTTTTTTGAAAAAAACTTACTTTTGAAGAATATTTGTTATCTCAAAGTAGTTGGCACATTTCACTTTTCAAGGGTTAATTTGATTATTTTTCAAAATTGAATTTAATTAGATTAATTTAATATTTTAAAATTAATTTAGATATATTCAAGAACTACTCAAAAAACATTAAGTATTGCAATATTCTAATACCAATATGGTGAAAGAATTTATCTTAAAATATTGATTAAAGTTTATATAATTTGACTTTCGAGAATTAATACATGATAATTATTATGGGATAGACAGGGCAGCAATTTGAATTTGTTTAATCAATTTGAAAATCATATTTCAATATTAGATAGTACTTTGTGTTTGACCAATGTTCCAAAAGTATCTGTGAAAAAAACTACTTTTTCTTTTAACTTGAAAAACAGTTTCTGCTATTATTAAAATTTAAAAGGTCCTTTTTTGTCCCTTAAAAACTTGGTCTTCAATTTTTTTCTGAAATATAACTTCACTTGTTAAAAAAAGAAAATAGTTCATTTGAAAAATAAAAATTATAGAGCAATTCGAGTAAAAAGCAAACAATGCAATTCTATGACATAACATAATTTTAGAACAAAAGTTTGTGAAGGAAATGTTATTATTGACTAAGAAATTGTTCAAATTTTTTATCAGAAAGTTAATGTATTATAATACCATAAATAATTCTTTCTTTCTAGCTCGTCTTACAAATAATTTGATGTTATCCAAATAATATCAGGAATAATTAAGAATAGTATCTCAAAAGGAAACTTTCTAGAGAAAATTGAAGGAAAGATGTCATTTAAGTTTTGAATGAAGGATTGATGACATTGACCAACTTAAAGGACCATTACTAGTTATTTATTATGTTATCCACGCAAATTACCCAAATTATCCGCAATCCCCTACATTGTGGTATCAGAGCCTATGTTATTTAAAAAACGTACAAGTAGATATGTGTTAATTATGAGAAATTGCACATTATGAGAATTAAAAATAAGAAAAGAAAGACTACAATATAACATGATCGCAGGAGTATGTCAAAAATTAATAAAAGCACAAAAAGAAGAAATATCATATTTAGAATCACAAATAGATAGTCTAGAATACATATATCAACATGATCTATATAATATCAAATAGATAAAATGAACAAAGAAGAATTTATAATAGATGAAAAAACATATGAAAACCATGAAGGATTAAAAATAAGGATAATATTTTTCAATTTAGGAAGAAGATATAAGAAAATAGGTGAACATTTATATTTAATGTTAGAAAAAAAAGAATTAAAATTAGAAGATAAATTAACAGCTATGGTAAGAATAGCAAAAGAAAATGAAGAAATAGATAGGAAAAAAATAAATAGATAAAATAAAACAACAGACTGCAGAAGAAATACGAAAAATAGAGAAAACTAAAAATAGTAGGATTGCTGAATTAGAAAAAGAATTACAAATGCTAAAAGATCTGTATGAAAAAAGACAGAAAGAAAAAAAAGAAAAGGATAAAGAACAAAAATTATTAATTGAGATAAATCAATTTAAAGAAAAATTATAAGAAAAAAATAAAAAATTAGAAACTAATGAAATAGAAATAAATACAATAGATGCTGAAGAAACAAATAATTATGATTCGAAAGACAGTGAAACATATACAAAAATCTTACCAAATATAAAAAAATTAGAATTAATGAAAAACAAGAAGTAATTAATAAAAAAAATTTAGAAAATACAAACGCGGAAATAAATATTCTTGATAAAGAAGACGATGAAAATATAATACCTAGTACATTAGAAATAAGAAAACCAACATATTATTATAAAGATTAGTTTAAAAAATATAACCTAAAAAATAAATATAACAAATGGACACCAAAACAAATAATTAATAAAAATTATAACTTCTTAGACTTAGACTGTGTAATAGATGTAGATATAACGATACAATTATGGATAGGATATATAGCAACATAATTATTAGACAATGGTATAAATGCAATAGATACACCAGAATATATAGAAAGAACACTAATAGGAACAACAAAATTATGTTTTTTAAATATAACTGAAAATAGTCAAAAGGTATTAAGGAATGATAAAGAAACACAAGGAACAACAGTAACTAAACTAACACCTATAGACATATTGAAAAAATCTGAAATGACTATAAGAGATGAATTTAGCAGTATGACAACAGAAGAAGTAGAACAAAACAAAGAAAAAGATACAAATAGGAATTTAATGTTAAAACTAGAAATATGTAATATGTGCTATATAGATGAATATACATGCGCATTTAAAGAATACTACTCTAAAGGAGCATATAATGTAGAAGAAAGTAAAGAAGTGAGAAGATTATATTTTAGTAAATTACCTGAACCATTTAGTTTAAAAATAATAAAGAGTTGGGATGAAGCAAACATAGTAGATACTCTAGGAGCAAGAATAAAATTTCTGCAACAATGGTATAGAAATTTATGTGAAAAATACAGAGAAGAAATGAAAATGGAAAAAACATTAATAAAAAATTTAGCATGTTGCAAAGATAAAATAGTGCCTCAATTTGGATGTGAAGAAAGATATTATAAAAAAAAAGACATAAGAAATATAAGAAATACAAAAAATCAAAATATAAGTATAAGAAACCAAGAAAAAGATATTATGTAAAAAATTATAAATATAAAAGACCATATAGGAAAAAGAAATCTATAAAAGAATGTACTTGTTATAATTGTGGAAAACTAGGACATTTAGCTAGAGATTGTAAAATGCCTAAAGATCCAAAAAAAAGAAACAAATATCAGAAATAAAGATAGAAAATGCAGAATATATGCAAATAGATTATATAGATTACGAATTAGAAAGTGAAGATAGAATTTCAGAAAATGAAACAGATAATGAAATAGATAGTGAATAAGATGAATCAAATGACTGAAGAAGATATAAAAATAATTACAAAGGAAGAATATTTAAATGAAGAAGGAACTGACCAAAAAGTAATATTTGATAGTAATATATTTGAAGAAATAAAAGGAAAAGAGTTAGACCTAAGTGTAGAAAAAATATTTAAAATACCAACAATAAAAAATATATTTAGTAGAAGAAAAGAAAAATACTATGTAGTAAGCCAAAAAGAGTATGTAATAGATTGTAAATATGCAAGAGGCAAAGCTAGTATACAACTAGTAACAAAAAGAATAATTAATAAAGAAATAAACGATATAAAAAGTAAAGACCCAATAAAATATGTACACCTTGGAGGAACAACGATATTAATAAAAACATGTTTTAAAGAAGGAATAGATACACCAATAGAACTATATTTAGCAGATGATAGGATAGTAAAACCTATAGAAAAAAGCATAATTAGTGCCATAAAAGGAAATTTAATATACCAAAAATTCAAATTTATAATAAGTGCAAATTATTTAGTACTAATAATAGATAAAAATATAGATAAATCATTAGTATTATATTGGAAAATATCAGGAATAGAACTAACCCCAGGAAGTAAAATATTTACAGCAAGATGTAAAAATCTATATGTATTAACAACAAAACATAAAATAACTGGAAAGAATAAAATTAATAAAATACACATAGAAAGTCCTTTTGAACAATTCGTAAAAACAATTGATAACAATGAATATAGTTACAAAGATATAGGCATAGAAGAAGATTTAGAAATAATAAA
>NC_061115.1:122780063-122781298 GCF_002878395.1 Capsicum annuum | reverse complement strand
AAGCAAGATGTAAAAATCTATATGTATTAACAACAAAACATAAAATAACTGGAAAGAATAAAATTAATAAAATACACATAGAAAGTCCTTTTGAACAATTCGTAAAAACAATTGATAACAATGAATATAGTTACAAAGATATAGGCATAGAAGAAGATTTAGAAATAATAAATGATAGGATAAGTACAACAAAAAAAATAACTTATGAAAAACCAGAATCATCAAGCTCATAAAAAAGAACAAATTATGAAACAACTTTAACAGTTAATTTAACTCAATATTACATAACAGGAACAATAAATGAAAAAGAATATTTAATACTAGAAATACAGGACAGGAAGAAAATTACCTAGCAAAATATCTAGTAAAAAATGAAGAAATAAAATTCAATAGTAATATGTGTCCAGATCTACCAAGGAGTCTAATAAACATTAAAGATACATCAGAAAAAGAAATAATAATAGGAGTTAGAAAAATAAAAATAGAATTTGAAATAAAGGAAGATATGCAAAAAACAGACATGATATTAGGAATAAAATAGTTAGAACAGGTAAAACCCTACAATATAGAACATACTCAACTAACCATAACCTATAATAGAGAAAAATTATTAATAAAGAGAGCTTTGCCATGATATGAAAATATATGTGCTTATGAAAATAATAGTAGAAGGATATTATAATAGATATTATACACCTATGATAGATACAAGAGCAGAAACCAATTTATGTAGATATAATTGTTTACCAGAAAGTAAATGGGATAAATTAAAAACACCAATAGTAGTTAGAGGATTAATAACGAAGGAAGTTTAATTACTTATAAGGCTAGAAATGTAAAAATACAAGTATGTGATAAGATATTAACAATAGAAGAAATCTATAATTATGAACTAAAATCAAAAGATATGTTTTTAGGAATGCCATTTTTAGATAAATTATACCCACATATAATAACTAGAACATACTGGTGGCTTACAACACCATATAAACAAAAAATAAAAGCAAAAAGAGTTATTAATAAAATAAGAAAGAAAACTGATTGGATAAAAGAAAGTGAAAAAATTACACAAAAATTAAAAAATATAAAAAATACTGAAAACATAATAGAACTAGTTATATTTTCAATAAATAAAGAAGAAATAACTATATTTTCAATAGATAAGGTAGAAATAATAAAGAAAAAATAAGACAAATACAAGGATATAATTACTTTAGTAAATTTGATTGTAAATC
>NC_061115.1:122768941-122779963 GCF_002878395.1 Capsicum annuum | reverse complement strand
CAGTTTTCTTTCTTATTTTATTAATAAGAAAGAAAACTGATTGGATAAAAGAAAGTGAAAAAATTACACAAAAATTAAAAAATATAAAAAATACTGAAAACATAATAGAACTAGTTATATTTTCAATAAATAAAGAAGAAATAACTATATTTTCAATAGATAAGGTAGAAATAATAAAGAAAAAATAAGACAAATACAAGGATATAATTACTTTAGTAAATTTGATTGTAAATCAGGATTTTACCATTTAAAGTTAGATGAAGATTCTAAGGAATTAACTACATTTACGGTACCACAAGAACTTTATGAATGGAACGTATTACCATTTGGATATAAAAATGCACAAGGTAGATATCAACATTTTATGGATAGTTATTCTAAACAATTACCTAATTGTGTAGTATATATAGATGATATACTACTATTCACAAAAACCAAAGTAGAACATTTAAAATTACTAGAACAATTTACAGATATAATAGAAAAATCAAGAATAAGCTTAAGTGAAAAGAAAGCTGAAATTCTGAAAAATCAGATAAAATTTTTAGGAATACAAATAGATAAGAGTGGAGTAAAAATGCAACAACATATAGTACAAAAAATAATAAACTCAAAAGAAGAATTAGATACAAAAAAAAAATTACAATTATTTTTAGGATTAGTAAATCAAGTAAGAGAATATATACCATAATTAGCAGAAAACCTAAAGCCATTACAGATTTTTTTTTAAAAGGATGTAGAATATAATTACAACGAAGAAGATAAAAAACAAGTCCAGAAAATAAAAATACTTTGTAGAATTATCAAAATTATAATTTTCAGATGAAAATAAAAAATTTACATAGATAGTAGAAGCAGACGCAAGTGAATATAGTTATGGAGGAGTACTTAAATATAGATATGAAGAAGAAAAATTAGAACATCATTGTAGATACTACTCAGGCATGTTCAATGAAACAGAGATAAAATGGGAAATAAATAGAAAAGAATTATGCTCATGATATAAATGTTTATTAGTATTTGAGCCAAATATTGTATATAACAAGTTTATTGTATGAACAGATAATATGCAGGTACGTTGGTGGTTAACAAAGAAAATACAAAATTCAGTTACAACAAAGGAAATACGGAGACTAGTCATGAACATATTAAATTTTACATTTACAATTGAAGTAACTAGTACTAACAAAAATGTCATTGCAGATTACTTGTCACGACAAGGCTACTCAGACTGATTTAACAACAGAAGAAGTTACTATTGAAGTTACTCAGAATGATTTACTAGTTCAATTATTTGAACAAGTGAAATTATTTAAAGAATAAGTTACTCTACTGACTACTGAAGTCGCAGAATTAAAAGTGCAATATGAGCACTCTAAAAAACAGGAAAAAGCCAAAGGCACAGATATAGTGCAGGAAGAACACTTTAAAAAACTAGACCTAGAAGGTGACGTTCGGACACACCTTAAAACCAAAATGGTTGTTACATGTGTAGGAACATCAGGTACAACTAAGGAATTACCCACTATAAAAAATTTACCAAAATCTGAATTACCAAAGAAAAAGAATTACAACCTAAATAAGATATTTGAAAAACCTTATGCACCACCAAATATCCAAAAGAATGAATTATTTGTACCCCCATAATTATACCCTTATTCAGAAGCAATTAACTAGAAAAAACAAGCTTACAACCATTTAACCCGTGTTTATATTGAAAATTTATATACAATCCAAACCTTACTAAATACCAAATCCGTCCAAGATATTGAGCTAACCAAAAAACACCAAGGGTATATAACCCAAAAGTTACAAAATTATAATAAACTTATTGCGCTCCCAAGAACCAGCCCAAATTTAATCGCTACATGTTATTCTTATGGATTATTATCAATAGTATATACAACAGATGGGAAATAATTAGCCATGATTCCTGAAGTACATAAAGGAATTATGACATATATAAAAATTACAAAAGGACAACTATTTTACGTAAGATTTTATTCGGCCCCCGCTGAGATACTATTTGATGAAATTAAACCAGTGGTTACAATAGTAAAAATTGGTATGACAAGAGACTACATTATACCAGAAGAAATATTTGAACAAGACAAAATACAGAAAACTGAGATACTAGATTTTTTCAAGAACAAATACCTATATGGCTAGAATAAATTACATACCACACCTACTTACCTACTCTTACAAATACCTACATAGCAAACCTACACATCAACCATGATAAATTATGTATATTTAGAATATTGAAAAAATGGATATGAAAAATATACAATTAATAGAAAAACTAATGAAAACAAATCTAGAAACAAATATATGAGAACTAAAGATATAAAATATATAGAATTCCTTAATGAAAAATATACAAGAATTATTAAGATTAAAACAAACAACTAGTAAAAATTATGATAAAACATTTAATAACTCATAAATCTAATTCCAAGTTATCCAAGTTATTCATAGAAACCTAAACATCATATGAACAATATGACAAGCTATATATCTGATGAAATTAAAATACTTGTTTTATGTATTATTAAAGACTTAGAAATAGAAGACATAAAGAAAATAATATGGGAAAAAATATTTCATGAAGAATCGTAAAGTCTAGAATGGTTAGAAGATATGCATGATCTTAGCTTATATTATTCAGATAGTTATTACTCAGATAATAATAGTTATTACTCAGATGGATATTATACAGATTAAATGCTAGAATATATTAAAAGAGTTAGAGCAAAATAAAGTTGGCTATACGAAGAAATTAATTATAGAAACCAGCTTAGAAGAGGAAGAAAACAATTAAAAGAAAGATTAATTTGGATAGATAAAACCATGAAACAACTAGAATTAAAACATAGTTTAAAATATGATTTAGACATAGAATTATTCATAGAAGAAAAAGACAGGATAATTAACGAAATAGATAACCTAGAATTTAATGTCAGATATAGTACAATTAGAATAAATTATTACAAAGAAATTTGCAGTATTACAACTACTTTAGGATAAGATGATAAACTACAAATACTTAGAATATTGGAGAAAAGATATGGAGAAAATAAGATTAACAGAAATACTTATGAAAGAGAATCTACTTGACTACCTAAAAACTAGAGATATGGAACATATATAATACCTTAAAAATAATATAGAAGAATTAATAAGGTTAAAACAAAAAAATAAGGAATACTATGACATAGCATTTCAATTAACATGATAGAACTAGTAAGTACTAGTTATCTATTAGTTATCCATGCAAATTACCCAAGTTATCCGCACCCCCCTACATTTACTATGACATAGCATTTCAATTAACATGATAGAACTAGTAAGTACTAGTTATCTATTAGTTATCCACGCAAATTACCCAAGTTATCCACACCCTCCAAAATATTATAAATATTGTACAGATGAATAACATAATAAAATTCTAAAAATATAAAGAACTAAAGAAAATAATATCTGAAAAACGGAGAGAATAAAAATAAGGGACTTGATTAATATTTTTAAAACTTTTTAATCTTTTCAAAAATACAAATCAACCCACTCCCCTCTCCTCTCCAAATAAATCGTCTCTCTCCTCTCTCTCGAGAGACAATTTCTCTCAACCAATAATTCTATAAATTTCTCCTTTTAATCTTTGGTGACTTCAACCTCCGACGATAAATAGTTGGTATTCGAGTTACTTTTCTACTTTCAATCATTAATCACCGTGACAGCCTTGCTCTCTAGTCACAACAACTTCGAGTTCTTCATCATCCATTTGCTTCCTTCACAGGTAAAAAATTATGGCCTTTTAGTTTTGAAGAAAAAGGGGAACTTGAGCCAACTTCTCTTTTAGTATTGGTTAACAATTTCAATATTTATTGCTTTAATTTGAAATGTGGTCTGAATAAAACCCTATTTTCTGGCATTTCTTTTTTTTTTTTCGAGTGAAATATAATTTTTTGTTATTTGTTGCATTTTTTTGAAGTTTGATTTTTGTTGTTTGTGTTTGTACAAACAAAACAACGATGTTGGTGTTCTTATTGTTGCGCCTGTTGCTAGGTTGATTTGTTCTTGTTCTTGATAAAAATGGTGATATTGCTGTTATTCTATTGAACAAAATCATGCTACTTTTTTTTGCAATAAATTAACCTTCTGATGCAACAGATTAACCTTTTGATGCAATAGATTAACCATCTAATGCAACAGATTTACTATCTGATGCAATCAATTTTCAATCTGATGCAATAAAGGAACTATCATATTAAATATGTAATGCCACTGATTAGCCATTTGATGCAACATATTTACCATCGGATTAAAAATTTGATGCCATAAATTTACTATATGATGCAATGGATTTACCATCTGATGTAACAAATTTACCATCTGATGCAATAAAAGAACCATAGGATTAAAAATTTAATACAATAGATTTACAATCGAATTAATAATTTGATGCAACAGATTAACCATATGATGCAACAGATTTACCATCAGATTAAAAATTTGATGCAATAGATTAACCATCTAATGCAATAGATTAACCATCGAATGCAATAGAGGAACAATTTGATACAATATATGACACATCTGCTGAAAATTATCAAACAGATATATACATCTGTTGCAATAGTTGACTAACTCATTGTATCAGATGCAGTATCTATTGTAACATATGTCTCATCCATTTCAGCAAATCAAATAACTCTTTATACCATTTTTATTTGTACCAATAGATGGCCTATCTACTGTAACAGATGGTTCATCTGTTGGGACAAATTAAATCAAGACTTTCTACTATTTTAGTTTTTCCAAATAGATGAGTCATATGTTGCAACAGATGGTTCATCCGTTAGAAATTATAATAAAGTCTTCCTTATATTTTAATTTTTCCCAACAGATAATCCATATGTTGCAATAGAAAGATAATCTGTTTGCTAAAACAGAAGAGTTACCCTTTTTCATTTTTTTGTATCTCTGTGATTATCATTGATAATTCTGACTTTCCAGGTGGATGTCATAGTAGAAGTTACTATTGAATAATATTGACAATATGCTAATCTTTTTTATGGAAATACAGAGAAGCAAAACCACAGAAATCATACGTAAGTGACATTAAAGATCCACGACGACCAACACCAAATTCCATAGCACTGGATGAAGAACAACTTGTCCATATTGAGTAGATCTTTATAGCTTGAGTCTGTCAAAGTAATAACCTCACCCCTCCTTAGGAATTATTGACATCAAAACTTAAATTATTGATTTATTTGTTGAGATTTGTACCCATAGCAATTTTTTTACATTTCATTTATTTGTTGATTTATTTTATGTAATTTCTGAAGGCTTGATTTATTATATGTTTTCTATGAATTTTATTTTATCCTTAGATTTAAACTTATTAATTTAAATTGAATACTAGATTCAAATATTGCAACAAACAAGGTATCTATTACAACAGACGACATATCTATTCAAATAGATTTACACATATGTTGCAACATGTAGGTCATTTGTTGGAAATTATCAAACAGGTCTTTCCACTGTTGCAACAGATAGACCTAGATAGAAACATCGACATAATACAATAGATGACCAATCTATTGCAATAGATAAACTATCTATCAGAACAAATAGAATATCTATAAGTACAGATAGACAATCTATTGTATTATGAGAAAATTCAACTTTCATTACACATAAAAAATAGCCACTACATGTAAAGTGAAGTGAATTAAAATAAAAAAGGCGGAACCCATCGACAGACACCTAAAGTTGCAGCGATCTTTCACTTTGGCACCTCAAATAGACAGCGTTTATTTTAAACACCTAAAATAGGCATCAGTTTGGAACTTTTTGCCCTGTTGGCAACTCACGTGTAATTCACACATCCAAGGCGCGTTGAACCCCCATTTTTGCTGACTTGGTCCCCAACGGTTAATTTTCCCCATTGTCTTATAAATTCATCTTTTTCCTAAAATTTAACTCTAAATTCCTAAGTCTTCTTCTTCTTTTTATTCTTCTTCTTCATTTTTTTTTCTCTATCCAAATTCTTCAAACTATTTGTATTTGTTTTTTCATCTTTTTTTTTTCCAACTTAGCTTGACAATGTTGAGCTCATCTTCCACTATTTTTTATGATAAACTTTACTTTTGATATTGTAAGTGTGGTCATGAAGCTCTATTGAAGACTTTTTGGACTAAACAAAATTCATTTCGTAGGTTTTTTACTTGTAAGATTTCAAAGGTAATATTTTTCTTATTTAATCAGTTGATTAATTATTGACCTGTAATTGTTTTGTAATTGTGGTCTTTTTTTAATAGAAATTGGATGGATGAAATTACTTTGATTGGTATGAATAATGATACCCTTTACAATAAAATCGTGTAATCTAGGATTTTTGAAGAGAAATAAAATCGAGCAAGAAAATACTACATTGTTGGCATTATTGCGCCTGATTTGGTGTTGTTGGGCACATGAATATTCAAGCCTAATTGCTGAAATTTTTATGATGGTGTATTTGCTACTGGTTTAGTGTTGTTGAGCACATGGATATTCAAGCGTAATTGCTGAACTTTTCATGGTGTAATTTCTACTGGTGTGATGTACCAAAATTGTTGGTTTTCATGATGGTTTAGCTCTACTATTTTGATGTGTATTTGACCGCTATTCTATGCAACTAATTGTTACTGCTATTCAGTACTAGAAGATTCAAAGGAACAACTGAAACTAATTATTTGTTTGGTACTCCAAGTTATAGAACAAAATGCACACATAATCAACATGAGAAACTTCTTCTTCTTCTTCTTGTTTGCTATCTGCTGCAACTGATTTATGGTGACTGCATATCTATTTTTCTATCTCAAGCCTCTAGGCTTATAACCAAGATCAACTCCTGTAGAACTTGCATCCTCGTAAGTTGCACCAGTTTGTAGGATCCTCTTGCTTGATGTCCCTAACTGTTTTTTTAGAAAAAAAAGGAACAACATTTTTAGTATATTTACTTAGCTATTTACTTTTTTCTTTAAAGAAACAAAGTTGAAGTAAACTTACATTCAATACTTGGGTGCCCTTTCCACTTGTGTAGATCCCAAATCCAGCAGTCTTAGCCATTTTTGATCCACCTTCTCCAGTATCTTCTGTACCTACAACTCGTTCCCTCTTCTGTCTAATATTTTTATTTTTTTAGGAGGTAGTTGACTCTTGATTGCTTATGTAACATGGATTGTTGTATCACCACTTGATTCTTGATTCCACACTTGACTCCAGTTGGACTAGATGTGCCTAGCATACCTTCTAACCTCATCATTTGGTAACAACTCAAAAACAGCTGCTTGAAAACCCTACAAAACAAAAGAATAGTTAAAGTAACTGGCAAAAAAATGAAGTATGTCAAACAATTTACAGTCAACAAGACCTAGAGTAATAAAAGAAGAAATCCCCAACTCCTTCTTAGTAGGAACGATCCATGGATGCACAATATAAAAAAAGGTAGATATATTTAAATCATATAATAATTTGCAGTCTGTTGGGTTACATGTTAACAGAGACAACTTATACAACAAATGATCTTTCTGTCATAACAGATGATTCATATATGGAAATAGATTAAATATATGTTACATCAGATTACCTATCTGTTGCATAATTTACAGTAGATGAGTAATCTGTTGAGTAGGGCTCAGAGAACCAAAGCAACAGATGGGTAATCTGTTGTAAAATATAAATTATCTGTCGCAACAGATTACCCATCCGTTCTACTAGTTGCAGTAGATGGGTAATGTAATGCCCCAAAACTACCTTTTAGATGTCACACGGTGTTTAGGACCACAAGTGATCCCAAGCTAACCCATGAACTGGCATAAATTAAGCAACTGATTTGAATATGCATAAAATCACTGAGTTTACTATGCTGAAACATAATCATGATGAAATCTGGGAAAATACAATACTGATACAATTTTACATTCTGATAAAGATGAAAAGAGAAACTGAAATTACATGACTGACTCTGACTGACATCCGTGAAGCCTCTACTATACTAACTATAGATAACTGGGATGCAACTCCAACTACCACTAATCAATACATATGAGTAAGAAAGAAAAGTACATAAATAACATCTAACTGAAGTCCCCGAAGTAGGAGGACTCATCATCTATTGGCTAGAATCTGCAACTGTCTAATCCTAATATATGGACTACAGTTGAATTGGTACCCACACTATTAAACAATGTAGCACATAGACGTATATGTGGATGAGTACTTTTGAAATGTACTGAGCATGTTGGGGTGAATGCATAAGTAAAACAATATCTCAATATTCACATAAACTTGTAGAAGGATGCATCCTAAGTAAAAATGACTCACATTGGCTGAAATAACTGAAAGCTAAAAATCATGAATGACAAAACATACTATATAAATCTTGTGAGTCATAACACTTAATTCTAAAAGTTGTACTTTTACTCTTTTTGCTAGTGGAATAAGTAGAACTGAAGTTAAGTTTATTTTCAAATCATGCATACTAAGTGTAAAAGGACTCACCCTTATATCTGTAAACTAAAATCTGAAATGTCATAGCTAATGACTTATGTAAAATAATATTTGAATAAAATCATGAGCCTTTACACTTAGTTTCTAAAAGCTGTTATGTTATTTTGTTTTAGAACTTCATTTTTAGGGAGTTTCTTCTAACCGACATACACCATGTGAGTTATCATGATGTCCAATGTATAGTTCCCCTAAGGAGAAAACCCATGTTGGGGAGAGGTGTCATACTCTTGCCAAGGAGTGATCACAATCTGTATCTGTCATCTATATAAATGGGAATAATCTGAATCTATACCTACTTTGGATCGTATTGCTGGGGCATGTGAACTAGGACACATACCCAACTCGATGCTAAATACTACTCCTTTTAATCTGTATGCTCAATCTGTAGGAAATCCACTTTTAAAACTAGGATAAGGGTTTATAATGAAAACCAATTATGCATCTGTTTGTTCTAAACTGTAATTAAAACTAATATGTTTTCTGTAAACTGTAATAAAAATTGCAAAGTGGATTAAGCTGAGGATCAAAAGACCAAATCTTGCTGAGGATCAAAAGACCAAATCTTTCTCAAAATCTGAATATAAGCTAGTGATAGGGTGCTTAAAAGCAAAATCTTCTTGAAAACATCAATACTTAACCTTAGGGCTTAAAACCCATGCAAATTCATAGCAAAATGTCATGCTCAACATACTTCTTGAAATACTTCAACAATATCAAGATACTAAAATCAAGAATCACAATATCATGCATAAAACTTAATTCAAACTCTGTAAAATCATATCACGTGCATAAAGATGTGAAAATAAACATGCAATTCAACATTTAAATCACTTTTAACTTCATAAACTTCAAATAATGATAATTAGGTATGAATCCTAGACCGCAAATCATGTAAATTTAACTTTAAAAACTATTTTTGGGTACTAGGATGAAAGAAGTATCCTTGTTCATAACCCCACATACCTTATCTGATTAATTGAATGTAGAAGCTTGAACTTTGAATTTCTAATGATGTTTTTGAAGCTTCTTCTTGAATTTCTTGAACCCAAAAACTTGAATTCTTGGTTATCTTGAATAAGGAACGGTGAAACTTGGGATTTCTTGAAGTTAAAGTTGAAGCTCTAGGGTTTTCTTGGAGAGAAATTTGGTGAGGAATGAGTGTAATATGCTTAGAATAAGGTTAAATCTTTAGTTTTTACTAATTGGGGGCGTGGAAAAAGACTAAATTGCCCCTGGTAACTAAAATTCATAATTGGAATGCCGTTTTAGGATCCACTACTATGCGGTGACTTTATCATCACTATACTCACCACAACGCGGTGCAATCACGGTGAGTCGCTGAAAAATGACAATTACTATTTTGCACTCTACCGCGACGCGCCAAGGCACCCATCGCTATATCCACCACAACGCGGTGGAATCGCGGTGGGATACTATTTTGGGGAATCCAAAGGGGTCTAATCCTTGTCCGAAAAATCTGAAACTTACCCGAGACATGCTTCTTACACCACTGAACATGAGTTAACTAAAAAACCATCATCTCGGAGCCCGAAAGGTTAACTTAAAATTCCTCAAAGTTAGAAGGTCTTAAAAATGGCTAAGTCCTCAACACTTAGTGAAAATTTCAAGGCTTAAACCCCTTAAGTATGCAACTAAGAGTTGAAATAAGCTAGGATTAGTACGGGGTATTACAATATCTCCCCCTTGGAAACATTCGTCCTCGAATGAGAGTGGTTAAACTGAGAGTACTGTACCAAGGTAAGTAAAATCATTTACTGAACATGGATGACTTGGAAAATGAGTGCATAACTGAATCTAAAACATGATACATGAATTGAATATCATGACTGAGATGATTTCTTGAATACATGCATTGGCATGAGAATTGTTATAAGGTTGAGATAGAAACAAAAGAGTCAACTTATGAGTAACCATTACTTTAGACTGGATCTGATTTTATGAAGAAAGGTTGCGAGATTCAAGATATGAAAACTCAGGGTATTACCACATCTCCCCCTTAGGATAGTTCGCCCCCCGAATGATACTGACTTGGCTGAACTACTAAGGAAAGACTGAGTTGATACACAAGATACATACGGACTGAATCATGATTGAATATCTGAATCTGAAACTAAAGCATGATGCATGAACTGAGCTAAATTCATAATTTTTATGAATGCGAACATTTTACCTCATAGAATGGCCTTACTCGTAAAACTTTGGGTAGTAAGACTAAATGAAAAGTTGGAAATCTATAGGAGCTTATCTGCTTGATTGCTAAACTAGATCGCAGGCTCTATAGATCTGACCATACTGATTGCCCATACTCAAATGGAGTATTTCTCCAACACTCTTCTAACAAATTCTAATAATATTATGGAGCAAAGAATTTTGGGCATAATCTGAACAAGACATCTGACTAAGAAAACACAACATTGATACAATTCTATAGCATGG
>NC_061115.1:122341128-122431197 GCF_002878395.1 Capsicum annuum | reverse complement strand
AAAATTAGAAGAAACTAAAAATAGTAGGATTACTGAATTAGAAAAAGAACTACAAACGCTAAAAGATCTGTATGAAAAAAAAGACAGAAAGAAAAAAGAAGAAAAAGATAAAGAACAAAAATTATTAAATGAGATAAATCAATTTAAAGAAAAAATAGAAATAGACAATAAACAAATAGAAACCAAGGAAATAGAAATTAATACAATAGATGTTGAAGAAATAGATAATTATGATTCGGAAGATAGTGGAACTTATACAAAAATCTGAACAAATACAAAAAATTTAGGAATCAGTGGAAAACAAGAAGTAATTAATGAAGAAAACTTAGAAAATACAAACACGGAAATAAACACTCTTGATAAAAAAGAAGATGAAAATATAATTCTTAGAGCATCAGAAATAAGAAAACCTACATATTATAAGAATAAGTTTAAAAGATATAACCTAAAGAATGAATATGACAAATGGACACCAAAACAAATAGTTAATAAAAATTGTAACTTTTTAGACTTAGATTGTGTAATAGATACAGAAAAAACAATATAATTATGGATAGGATATATGACAAAACAATTATTAGATAATAATATAAATGTAATAGATGCACCATATATAGAAAGAACACTAATAGGAATAGTGAAATTATGGTTTTTAAATCTAACTGAAAATAGTAAAAAAGTATTAAGAATTGACAAACCCACAGAAGGAACATCATCAACAACCACAACTAAACTAACACCTATAGAATTATTAAAAAATTATGAAACAGCTATAAAATAGTAGCATGACAACAACAGAAGAAGAAGAAGAACATGAAGAGAAAGATACAAATAGGAATCTAATGTTAAAATTAGCAATATGTAATATGTGCTACAAAGATGAATATACTTGCGCATTTAAAGAATATTATTATAAAGGAGCATATAATACAGAAGAAAGTAAAGAAATAAGAAAATTATATTTTAATAAATTACCTGAACCATTTAGTTCAAAAATAATAAAAAGTTGGGATGAAACAAAAATAGTAGATACTTTAGGAGCAAGAATAAAATTTTTACAGCAATGGTATAGAAACCTATGTGAAAAATATAGACAAGAAATTAAAATGGAAAAAACATTAATAAGAAATTTAGCATATTGCAAAGATAAAATAGCACCTCAATTTGGATGCGAAGAAAGATATTATAAGAAAAGAAAAAGGCATAAGAAATATAAGAAATACAAAAAATCAAAATATAAGTATAAGAAACCAAGAAAAAGATACTATGTAAAAAATTATAAACATAAAAGACTATATAGGAAAAAAAAAATCTATAAAGGAACGTACTTGTTATAATTGTGGAAAATTAGAACATTTAGCTAGAGATTGTAAATTACCTAAAAATCCAAAAAATAAATAAATATCAGAAATAAAAATAGAAAATATAGAATATATGCAGATAGATTATATAGTTTACGAATTAGAAAGTGAAAACAGTATATATGAAATTTTAGACAATGAAACAGATAATAAATAGAAGATAATGAAATAGATAGTGAATTAGACGAATTAAATGACTGAAGAAGATATACAAATAAACCAAATGACTGAAGAAGATATAAAAATAATAACAAAAGATTGTAGGGGGTACAGATTAGGCGCGGTAGTAAGTTTACTAGATAATAAATACGTATGTATTTATTTTTATATTATGTATTTTGTGAATATTATTGATTGAAATAATTTTCATTTTTATCTTCTTGACTTAAGATGTTTTATTAATTTATATTCTAAATTAAGTATTATCGTAATTAAATTATCCAGTGTTTTAGGATCCTCGTTAGTATTATGTAACCTTTTGTATTCTAGGTATAAACTATATAGTTGAGTTTCTATTTCTTTTAATGATTTATTCTTTTCGTAAGATGTATCCATTAAATTTTGTAGTTTATTATTTTATTCTATTAAAATTTTAGCAATTTCTGTGTAGTATTTTATTCTAACTTTGCTATATTCAATGCGCAGGTTTATGTTCTTTATCTGATTAACTAGTATTTGTTGTTCATGTATAGGTAATTTTCCATCTGTATTAAATAATTTTTCGTATGTATTAAATAAATCATTATCTGTATCTTCTTTTTCTAAGGTTAATTTCATTTTAAGTAATTTTTCTTCTAGTTGTCTTTTTTCTATTTCAAGTTGATTTTTGTAATTAAATTATTCATATATCCAATTTTGCCTTTCTCTAATTTTTTTTTTACATATTCTAACATTTATTTATTCTGAATAGTATCCATCTGAATCTAAGTAATATTGATGTTTATAATATATGTGTAAGTTTTCTATACTATTTAATAATTCTTCTTCTTCTTCATAATCTTGTAATTTTTCCCATATTATTTTCTTTATGTCTATAATTTCTATATTTCTAAATATATATAAAACAAGTATTTTAATATCATCTGTCATTTAAGTCCGATTAAATGCTTTATAATATTTTCTAGTTATTTGTTTTAGTCTAAGTAATTCTTGCATATTTTCATTAAGGAATTCTATATATTTTAAATCGTTAGTTTCCATGTATTTGTCTAAATTTGTTTTCAGTTGTTTTTCTACTAATTGTATATTTTTTATATCTATTTTCCAAAATTCTAGATATATGTGATTTATCATAGTTGATGTGTACGTAAGTATTTATAAGAGTAATTAGGTACGTGTGGTATGTAATTTATTCTAGCTATATAATCTTTACCGAATATTTTTTCTAATATGATTTTCCTTATATCTATTATTCCTATATCCTTAATCACATACAAAATAAGTACTTTAAATTTATCTATCATTACATCAGATAAATAGTTATTCATTTTCATAAAATTTCTATTTTCAAAATATTCCCTTCAATCATATACATAACAAAATATGGTCATCTTAGATTACTATATACTAGATTATTCTTAAATAACATATTCTTTGGTCACTATTAGCATAGTAATCTGGTTACTTTTCCCTTAAACAGCACCTCTACTTTGGTTACTCCCCTATCATGACTTTCTTGCCTCACCGGTTTCACCTTTAGGATGACATAGTTCGTAGGGATTTTTCTCCTTTTCCACTTTGCTAATAAACTTCTTAACATGCTATTTTTCGAATAATTCTACTATAAAGCAACTAACATGAACTTATTTTATCATATCATGATTGTTAGGAATTTATGAATTTAGCTATTCATAATAGTAAATGAATATACCTGTTCTGGTAGTTTTGATAATTCTAAGCTTTGTTCCTCCATAGATTTTTCCATTGCAATATACCTATTTTTTTAAATAAATAAAATATTTATTGTACACAAGGGAGAGAGTTTTTGCTTCAACACATGAAAGTTTATTTTTCTTTCTACATTCAATGCCTTTTATTTATATCTGAAACTTTACAAAAGTTTTCCTTCCTTATTTTACCCGTTTCTAAAACTTTACAAAAAGTCTTCAAAAATTATCTACATCTACCTAACCTCATTTACTATACTTTACAAATGTCTTCTAAAAAGACAAAAACTAATTAAAGCCTAGACTAATAATAGTCAAAAACCTATACAATTCTAATAATTTATGTAAAGAAAATTGTGAAAGTTTGTTACATGTCGCTTTCACAATTTAATAGCTTGTCTCCATTATTGTTTCCGCTGATATCTTCTTCTTATCATATCTGCTTCTTTTTTATCTTCTTTCCAGCTGGCATGCTTATCTTCTTGATTTTTTATTTTATTCTCGCTGAACTTCTGGGATAATATTATCTTCTCCATTACATCTCAAACGTTGATGATCTGGATATTTGTTTCCAATTATCTTGCAATATCTTGTCAATAATCCATCTGAAATAAATCCTCTCTTAATTGCTCTTGTAGTAGATTGTTTTTCTGGATTTAGTAATGTCATTATCCATTGTCTAACATCTTCCATATCTGCTTGTCGAAGTTCTTTTGAATTTGAATAAATCATCTGATGATCTCTTAAATAATAGCTCCATATTCGATTTCCATTGGTATAATTGTTTGCTAGTTCTTGAATAATTATAGCTAGTCCAATAAGTCGTTTGTTTGCATAAAAATCAGGTATCTCGATTCTGGGTATCTCTGGCTGCTGCACAATATCTTCTAGTATAATCATATCTCTGGTTAATCCTATTTTTACAACTTGTATAACTGGTTTTATCTCGTCATATAATATCTCTGCTGGTGCAGTATATAAAATAGATTTGCTTTGGTTACTCTTTTATAGGTGTTGAATATTTTTTGTAATTCTTCCATAGCTGATAGTTCTTCTCCATCTTAGGTATAGATGGTATTTAATAATCCATAGTCGAAACAAGTTTTTATTAGGCTTAGGTTAGTTTTAGGTAGTGCAATTAGCTTGATGTGACCTTGTAATCTTTGGGTTATATAGTTTGTGTTGGGTTCTTTGATATCTGTAGCTCTGGGGTTAAGGTTTAGAAAAGTTTGGACTCGGTAGATATTTTCTATGTATTTTTGGGCTGTATAGTTATAAACTTTTTTATCTTGGTTCAAACTATCTCGATATGTGATAATTTATGGGGGTATGTTCAAGAGGTCTTTTTGTATTTTTGGTGTAAATGGTTTTTCAAATGTCTTATTTAAGTTCATATTCTGGTATCTTTGTTCAATAATTCCTTTGCTTATACTTACAATTGTAGATTGATAAACGTTATGTGTTTTACGGAGTGTCCCAACGTCTCCTTCTAGCTCTGGAATTTTAATGTCTTCTGATCGACATAGCTCTGCATACTGCTGAGTTAGCTGATTTGTAGCTATAGACTTCAGTTTGACTTCATTAGTCTTTAGCTTTTCTATTTCATTACCCATACTGTCCACTTTCATTGAAAGCGTAGTTAGGGTGTTCAATATCTTTTCTAGAGTATCCTCTTCTATTATATCAGTCTGTGTAGCTTTGTCTTGATATGTAATCTGCAATAACATTTTTGTTAGTACTAATTACTTTAATTATAAATGTGATTTAATATATTTGAGACTAGTCTCCGAATTTCTTTTGTTGTAACTGAATTTTGTATTTTCTTTGTTAGCCACCAACGTACCTGTGTATTATCTGTTCGTACAATAAACTTGTTATATACAATATATGGCTCAAATGCTAATAAACATTTATATAATGAGCTTAATTCTTTTCTATTTATTTCCCATTTTATTTCTGTTTCATTAAACGTACCTGAGTAGTATCTACATTGGTGTTCTAATTTTTCTTCTTCATATCTATATTTAAGTACTCCTCCATAACTACATTCACTAGCATCTGCTTCCAATATATATATAAATTTTCTATTTTCATCTGTAAATTGGAATTTTGGTAATTCTTTACAAAGTATTTTTATTTTCTGAACTTGTTTTTTATCTTCTTCGTTATAATTATACTCTACATCCTTTTTTAATTTTTTCTGTAAGGGCTTTAGATTTTCTGCTAATTTTCGTATATATTCTCTTACTTGGTTTACTAATCCTAAAAATAATTGTAATTTCTTTTTTGTATCTAATTCTTCTTTTGAATTTATTATTTTTTGTACTATATATTGTTGCAGTTTTACTCCACTTTTATCTATTTGTATTCCTAAAAATTTTATCTGATTTTTCATAATTTCAACTTTCTTTTCACTTAAACTTATTACCGATTTTTCTATTATATCCGTAAATTGTTCTAATAATTTTAAATGTTCTTCTTTGGTCTTTGTATATAATAATATATCATCTATGTATACTATACAATTAGGTAGTTGTTTAAAATAACTATCCATAAAATGTTAATATCTACCCGGTGCATTTTTATATCCAAATGGTAGTACATTCCATTCATAAAATCCTTGTGGTACCATAAATGCGGTTAATTCCTTAGATTCTTCTTCTAACTTTAAATGGTAAAATCCTGATTTTCAATCAAATTTACTAAAATAATTATATCCTTGTATTTGTCTTATTTTTAATATCTTATTTGGTATTGGGTAATTATAAGTCATTGTTTTTGCATTTAAATTTTTATAATCAATAACCATCCTACTTTTTCTTCTTTTTTGTTCACTATATTTATTTACTATAAATGCTGGGCTATTACGTTTACTATTACTTTTTTGTATATATTGTTTTTCTAATAATTCTTCTATATGCATTTTAAATTCTTTTAAATCATCAAAATTATATGTTAATGGTTTCTGGGTTATTATGCTATTGTTATCTATTAATTCAATTTTTATAGTGGTTTTATGTTTTTCCTATCTTTTAATGGATCTTCACTATATAATTGTTCTAATTTTTTCTTAATTATTTCTATCTTATTTATTGAAATATAGTTATTTCCTTTTTATTTATTGAAAATACGACCAGTTCTATTGTATCTTCAGTATTTTTTATATTTTTTAATTTTTGTGTAATTTTTTCACTTCCTTTTATCCAATCAGTTTTCTTTCTTATTTTATTAATAACTCTTTTTGCTCTTACTTTCTGTTTACATGGTGTTGTAAACCACCAATCTGTTCTAGTTATTATATGTGGGTATAATTTATCTAAAAACGGCATTCCTAAAAGTATACCTTTTGATGTTAGCTCATTATTATAGATTTCTTCTATTGTTAATATTTTATCCCATACTTGTGTTTTTACATTCTTAGCTTTATAAGTAATTAAGCTTCCTTCATTATTAAATCCTTTAACTATTATTGGTGTTTTTAATTTATTCTATTTACTTTCTGGTAAATAATTATGTCTACATAAATTAGCTTCTGCTCCTGTATCTATCATAGGCGTATAATACCTACTATAGTATCCTTCTACTACTATCTTCATTAATACATATATTTTCATATCATGTTAGAGCTCTTCTTAGGAATAATCTTTCCCTATTATATGTTATAGATAATTGTGTGTGTTCTATATTGTATGGTTTTACTTGTTCTAGCCATTTAATTCCTAATATTATGTCTGCTTTTTGCATTTCTTCCTTTATTTCAAATTCTATTTTCATTTTTCTAACTCCTATTATTATTTTTTTTTCTACTATATTTTTAGTGTTTATTAAGCTTCTTGGTAGATCTGGGCATATATTATTATCAGGTTTTATTTCCTCATTTTTTACAAGATATTTTGCTATATAATTTTATTCTTGTCCTGTATTTAAGAGTATTAAATATTCTTTTTCATTTATTGTTCCTGTTATGTAATATTGATTTAAATTAACTATTGAACTTGTTTCATAACTTATTCTTTTTTATGAATTTGATGATTCTGGTTTTTCATAAGCTATTCTTTTTGTTGTACTTATTCTATCACTTATTATTTCTAAATTTTCTTCTATGTCTATATTTCTGTAACTATAATCATTATTATCAATTGTTTTTACGAATTGTTCAAAAGGACTTTCTATATGTATTAACAACAAAACATAAAATAACGGGAAAAAATAAAATTAATGTTTATATTTTCATGAGCATTGCAGAAATTTCTAGATTTTAATATGATTTACGAATGTTTATATTATCAAGTATGAATTTTGAGATGTTTTGACATGAGTTTGAAGCATGAGCTTTAATCCCTTAAGATTGAGTTTTGATATTTCAAGAAGCTTATATCTTTAGCATGCTTTGATAAGCAAGATGTGATCTTTTGATCCTAAGCTAAGATAAGGAATCCACATTATTCATGTAGTTCATGATTAATAGCAAAGAGAAGCGTAATTGGTTTTTATTATAAACCCTTATGCTATTTTAAGGTGGATTTCCTAAAAGTACTGAGCCTAAGTATGGGAGTAATATTTAGCACCGAGTTGGATATGATTCCAAGGTCTCATGCCCCAGAACTATGTGCCACCGTAGGATTGAGATTTATAGGCCCGAGGCCGAGATAGTGATCACTAAAGTTAAGGTTCTATTCTGATGGCAAGGGTAGAACAACTCTCCCCAACGTGGATAAGACGTTGGACTCCATGTCAGCTCACATGGTTAATGTCGATTAGAAGAACCTCCCAAAGAAGACCTCCACTCTTTAAATAGTTTATAGATTTAAAGTCTTAGTATATATTTTGAAAGTTATTGTCTTAAGATTTTATCTAGGTGACAAGATTTGAGAATAAGAAGACAACAACAATAACAACATCAACAACAACAAACCCAGTGTATTCCCACATAATGAGGTCTGGGGAGGGTAAGATGTATGCAGTCCATACCACTACTTCCGGAGAAGTAGCAAGACTGTTTCCGATAGACCCCCGGCTCAAGATAAGATAAGTCATCAAAAACATACCCAAAGCATGGAACAATATGGCATGACATAAATACGCCACCTATAAGGAGTGATAAACAAAGAATAGTAAGCAATCGTAATGCAGCATAACAAGAATACTGCCCCGGCCAAGTAAAGCCCTATCCTACCTACCAAAAAAGTCACTAGCCTTCTATCCTAATACTCGTCCTCCAGATTTTCCTATCTAGGGTCATGTCCTCAGTAAGTTGTAACTGCTCCATGTCTCATCTAATCACCTTTTTCCAATATTTCTTCAACCTACCCCTACCTCGCCTGAAACCATCCAAAGCAAGCCTCTCATACCTACGAACCGTAGCATTGGTGCCCGTCCTCATCACATGTCGAAACCATCTCAAACGAACCTCCCGCATCTTGTCCTCCACCGAAGCCACACTAAACTTATCCCGAATAGTCTCATTCTGAACCCTATCCCCCCAGTAAGCCCATACATCCAGTGCAACATCTGCATTTCTGCTACCTTCAGTTTTTTATTGTGAGAGTTCTTGACAGGCCAACACTCCGCTCCATACAACATGGCCGGACGAACTGCCACCCTATAAAATTTGCCTTTAAGCTTGGGCGGCACCTTCTTATCGTACAACACCCCCGAAGTAAGCTTCCTCTTCATCCATCCTACCCCAATCCGGTGAGATACATCCTCATCAATTTCACCATCCCCCTGAATCATGGCCCTTAGGTACTTGAAACTATCCCTATTACATATAACCTGAGAATCCAACCTTACTACCACCTCATCCACCTCCCTCGAGACATTAAAATTACATTCCAAATATTCAGTCTTGCTCCTACTTAACCTGAACCCTTTAGATTCAAGGGTCTATCTCCACACCTCTAATTTATCATTTACACCCTCTCGAGTCTCGTAAATCAAAACCACATTGTTTGTAAAAAGCATACACCAGGGTACCTCGCCTTGGATATGCCGCGTCAACACATCCATAACCAAAGCAAACAAAAATGAGCTAAGAGTAGATCCCTGATGCAATCCTGTTAAGACCGGGAAATATTCTTAATCACCTCCCGCTGTCCTCACCTGGGTCTTAGCTCCATCATACATGTCCTTGATTGCTCTGGTATACGCCACCGGGACCCAACTTACCTCCAAGCATCTCCAAAGGACTTCCCTAGGGACTTTTGTCATATGCCTTCTCCAAGTCGATAAACACCATGTGCATGTCCTTCTTTCTTTCCCTGTACTGTTTCACTAGTCTCCGCACTAGGTGAATTGCCTCCATCGTCGAGCGCCCAGGCATAAATCCAAACTGGTTCTCCAAAATAGATACAATCCTCCTTAATCTCCACTCTACCATTCTCTCCAAAATCTTCATCATGTGGCTCAATAACTTAATACCCCTATAGTTGTTGCAACTCTGAATGTCACCCTTATTCTTATACAGAGGGATCATAGTACTCCATCTTCAGGCCTCAGGCATTTTCACCAACTTGAAAATGTCATTGAACAAATCCGTCAACCATCTTAAACCAGCCTCGCCAGAAAACTTCTAAAAATCCACGGGGATCTCATCAGACCCCATCTCCCTACCCTTTCGCATCTTGCAAACGGCCTCTCTAACCTCCTCCACCTTAAAATGTCTATAATAACTAAATTCATGGCACTCCTCCAAATGCTCCAGCTCACTCAACTCAATAACTCCCTCCCCTTTATCATTCAAAAGCCTATGAAAATACGACTGCCACATTTTCTTAATATGACTATCCTCCACCAAAATTCTACCATCCTTTCCCTTAATGGACTGCACCTGGGCTAGGTCACGGCCTTTTCTCTCCCTAGCCTTAGCCAATCAAAATAACCTTTTTTCCCCTCCTTTCTCTTCTAACCCCACATACAAGCTCTCAAACACTGCTATCTTAGTTGCCGTAATGGCAAGCTTAGCCTCCTTCCTTTCTAGCTTATACTCTTTCCTAAAAACCTATTTTTCTTCATCATCCTTACTCTCAACCAACTTTGCATACGTCCCCTTCTTAGTCTCTACTTTCTTCTTTACCTCATCATTCTACCACCAATCCCCCCTATGGTTCCCGGCCCGACCCCTAGACACACTCAAAACCTCACTAGCAGTCTCTTTGATGCACCTAGCTGCCCTATCCCACCTACCAACTATGTCTCCCCTATGATCGTACACCGCTATACTATTCAACTTCTCCCTTATCTCTCGTGCATTCACCGGGGTCAATCCATCCCACCTACTTCTCAGTTGGCCCTCTTCACCCCTACTCTTCTTACCCTTTTTTATTCTCAAGTCCATTACCAAGAGCCTATGCTGAGTCAAAAGATTCTCACTTGAAATGACCTTACAGTCCTTACACAAACCCCTATCCCCTTTTCTAAGATGTAAAAAGCCAATTTGGGTCTTGGCTATCGCGCTTCGGAAGGTGATTAGGAGATCATCCTTCTTTGGAAAGCTTGAATTCACCACCACCAGCCCAAAGGACCTTGCAAATTCTAACATATCAGATCCCTCTTCATTTCTCTCCCCAAAACCAAAACCACCATGCACATCGCCAAAGCCTATCAAAAATACCCTGATGTGTCCATTAAAATCCCCTACTATAATAATCTTCTCAGAGCTAGGCACGCCTTTAACCACCTCATTTAAGTCTTTCCAAAATCGTAACTTCTCCTTCCCACCCAAGCCTACCTGCGACGCATACACACTACACACTTTTAGGGTAAACCCCTCAAAAACTAACTTAATAGATATCAGCCTATCACTAATCCTCTTTACCTCTAGTACCCACCCTCTAAGCTCTTCATCTACTAAGATGCCAACTCCATTCCTATGCCTCTCACTTATAGAGTACCAAAGCTTGTAACCATCCTTATCCCTAGCCTTAGACCCTACCCTCTTAGTCTCCTGGACACACGCCATATTGATCCTCCTCTTTCTAAGAATCTTTAGCAGCTCTATGGACTTTCCCTAAAGAGTCCCTATATTCCAAGACCCAACCCTCAGACTATCAACTCTAGTGACACACCCTTCTCTACCGCCCTTAATGCCAGACCTATCCCCTACTCCCCTACCTGCCCTACTCTCGTCCCCCACCCCAACACCATCCCCCGCCCTAACCCCAGCCCCTTCAGACATGACCCTATTCTACCATCAACAACCACAACCACTACACCAAGAAAATAACAATTGTGATAATAATAACAATAATAGGGAATATAAAGAAATGACAGGAAAAACAAGGCACACTCGACGTAGATGTAATGAACAAGCAACAATCAATTACATAAATTAGAAGCGTTTAGGAGATAAAATAATCAGGAAAAGTAGACGAACAGGATAATGCACAGAAATTAAGTCATCGGAAATAGCTAAAGTACAAAACACCAGAACTAAAATACAAAGAAACAACAAGAAACAAGGCATACACATAGCAGATAGGATAAGCAAGAAAAAGTCAATCCCACAAATTACAAATTTAAGAGAATTCAATAGATGTAAAGAAATAAAATAAGCACTAAAGGTAGAAGAAATGATACAAAAACAATACAACGTAACTAAACTATGTAACTAAAAGAAATCAGTGGTTTAGATGTCATCGGTATAGTCCCGTGTGCTGTTGGTTAGGTTTCTGGTAAAAGGGTCACCGGAACAAGCCCGCCAGTGTGTCACCAAAGTGACCTTGACAAAATTGGGTGTTGGATCGTCTGCTTACCAACATGCTCTAACAATGCTGCCACTCTTAGTCTTTTTTGGAAATAAGTCGATTCGGTGGAACCCTAAGGTCACTAGCGATAGCTGTGTCTAGGAGGCAGAGGAGGAAATGAGAGAGAAGGGAGTAGAGATGGGGATGGAAAGATCTGAGGGGAGAGAGAATCATAGGAGAGAGAGATCCCTTACCTATTACCAGCATAGCTATGTCGTCGCCAGAGACAGCACCGACCATTGGAGGTCAGTGACGTAGAGGTAAGGTTGGCTGGGGTTAGTGAATGTTATGATAGAGAGAGAGAAAGTGAAACTTAAAAAGAATTTTAGTACTAAGAATAAGAAGAGGATACAAATTTTAGAATAAGGTGTAATGATTCACGAGATTTATACTATATGCTTCCTTATTCATGATTTATGAGATTTAGACTTCAGTTTTTGCTCAAGCTATGTGAGTCATTTATATTAGGATGCATGATTTCTATAAAGATTGATGTTATTATTTAACTATTGCATACACCCCCATATACACAGTACATCCTCAAAGTACTGATTCATATATATGTCTATGTGCTATATTGTCTTATAATGTAGGTACAATTTATAGCACTATACCATATTCAGTTAGTCTGTAACTTCCAGTTAGTAGGTGATAAGTCCTTTTAATTCAAGGGCTCAATTCAGTTATACATCTTGAGAAGTAATGTATTTTCTTTATTCAGACGTATTGAGTTGGGATAGTTGGGAGTCATGACCCAGCTACTATAGTCAGAACTAGTAGAGGCTTCATAGGCAGTCAGTGGAGTCAATGTATTTAATTTTAGTTTTGTTGCTAAAAGTAGAGTTGTAATCTTGTAAATTCATATTTTCATTGATCAAGTTCAGAGAAGTTTTATGTTTCCACTGATTTTGTTTAAATTTTGTAATTTATCCAGTTGCTTGTAAGTATGTCAGTAGAAGGGTTAGCTTGGGATCACTTATGACCCTAAGCACCATGTGACATCTTAGACCCATTTTTGGGGCATTACAAACTTGGTATCAGAGCTCAGAGTTCAAGTGTCCAAGGGTGTCTGTGAAGCCTTGTCTAGTAGAGTCTTGCGGAATGGTACAGAGACGTCTGTACTTTTCTTCGAGAGGATACAAGGAATTTAGAAAATGTTTCAATTCTTTCAAGTCTCAGATTGTGCTATAGAAAGGATCTCTAGGAAACTTATACAGATTCTCATCTTACTCTATTTGGGCCATTTGTGCCTTATTTTTAAGGTATCAGAAATAGTCAAGCTTAAACCTTTACTGCTAGGGCTTTCCGAAATAGTCTCCTCAGATAGTTATGGGATTATAAGAAGGCTAGAAAGTATCCCATCAGTGCTTTTAAGTTCCAAAGTTTGAAGGGCTTTATTCATTTTCATGGAAATTCATGCACTAAGACCTAGTCAGGTGTGCTTTTAGATTCCTCCTCAGAATCCATAATGATAATCTATACTTCTCTATCTATGTAATGTTCTTGAGGTAACATGATCGGCAAGTTCCAATTCCCTCCCCTGATAATACTCTCAGAATTGCTAGCAGAAGTTTCTGAATAATCATAAAGCAGCTTGGGAGGAGCCTTCTAGTGTGTTAGAACTCCCTCAAGTTTAAAGTTATGTCCTCATTCTTATGATCCATTCATCTAAGATAGAGTAAGATGTGTATTCTTAGATTATTGAATATTATGTTCCAAATTTTCATCTCTTGTAATCTTGTTATCATTGTGTTGTTGAAACTAAAAGTCTAGTGAAGCTGTGTGGAGATCTTTCAATTCACTAGCATAGTTGCTTTTATATTCATCTCATTTTCTAGTTTAAAACACAAAATCAAAGTCTAGTGAATCCATGTGAGGCCTATTTCGATTCACTAAAAACTTGTTGTTCATCTTGTTGTTCTTGTGTTGGTTGAAACTGGGGGTTTAGAGGTGTAGTGATGAGAAAAATGGTAAGGACGATTTATTGAATGTATGTATAGCCGAATCTTTTGTATAAGATTGAGTTAGTAATGAAGTGTTATGTCCTTGTGTGTTAATTTAGTAGAAGGTAGATAAAGAGTCATTAGTTAAGGTAAATTGTTGTTGCTTAGAGTATGAAAAAAGTTGTTGACGGTGTTTGTTATGCAAGAAAAGTATAGGTTATTGATGAAGGTACTTAGTGAAGGAGTGTTGTTAATTTAGGCTTCCTTGTTATTGCCAGGGGGAGTTTAGTTGAAACTTATAGTGCTATAAACTAAGTTTAGCTGTATAAAAAAAGGTAGATAGTAATGATATGTAGAAGGGGGATATGTTAATGGATTTTAAATAAGATAGATCATAGGATTGAGATTGATCCTTACTATTATGAAGTTTTAGCTGACTAATGGTTTCAGATGTTTGGCATGTAAGAATATTGTGTGAAGTTGTGGTTCATCATAGCTAGAACAGTTTGAACATTTCTTCCCAGAATTCTATTTATTAGTTCTGTTTTATCTGGTAGCTTATATCCATTCATACTTGTATTATCATTAAGTTTCTTGTAATTTAGTACCATTCTTACTTTTTGTCTTACTAGTTTCTCGATACATGTGGTGCACGTGTATGTCAATTAATGTAATATATGACTTATTAAAGTTATATTAATATTCTTAAAATAAAAATCTCAGTAAATAATTGTACAGTAAATCATTGTGGATAATTTATTTGAAACAAATATTATTAATTTATTCAATTTCATTCCTTGAGTTAAATAAAATTTAATATGAATATAAAAATTAATTATTCATATGAAATATAATCGTTTAGCATCTAAAATCAATCAAACTATGTCGTTTCTCAAATAATTATAGCCTAATGATTTTAGAAATACAATATGAGTTCGATAGGTGTATAGGTATTTCTTAACAATTTTTATGTTACAAGATAATAAAAACTCAATGACCAAATAGTATCTTTTAAAATTAGTTACTAATAAATGAAGATAACTATTTATATGAGTCATGATATAAAGAAGATATATAATTTCATGGTCTCAAAAAGATATACATATAACCAATCATATTTAGATATGGTCCTTCTAATAGTTTACATACGACATATCATTTTACTTCTTAAATAACATCGAAAGTAAACTCAAGTGATTTTATGTATGTTTGTTATGTGTTCTCTTTTTTATAACAGTCACTGATACAGTATTTTTAAGTTAATAAATCACATTTACAAAATTTGTAATTCGTTCAAAATGAAACAAGAATACTTCTTTCCTTTCTTTGTTTATTTTGAGGTGATGTGGCTCTAGCCACATTTCAGCTTAGTTACATTTTATGTTTGATTGCTCAAAGAGATAAGATCATAACTTGTCACGACCCAAATTACTGGACTGTGTGGGCACCTGTGCTATTCTAAGTAGCTAGGAGAACCCTTACTACCCAACTAAAACTATGCGGAAGACTTCTGTTTTAAAGAAAATACTGAATTAAATATAATAAAGTAAATTAAATACTAATAAATAAACTTTTTCAAAAACTTCTTACGAATGTCCTTCACTATCCCAAGACTTGGCCAGACATGTACAAGAGTTATCTACTATAATATAAAATGATAATAAAATAAATAATACAAAGACTCTAACATCTGCCAGGAAGAAAATGCAGAAGTTAGTGCTTAATATCATCATCCATCTAGTAACTGCAACTAACCTGCATCCAGTCTACACTCCAAGAAGGAATGTAGAAGAGTAGGGTCAGTATAGCCACACGTACTGGGAGTCATCATCGGCCGACCGTGTTAGTTCATATAATCATAAAATAGAATTAACAAAAATAAATCATGACATCCTAAATGGAATATAATTCAACTAATAATATTATTACTTTACCTGAATAAGTTACAACATCCAACTACTCTCCCAACACTATCAATATTATATTTGCTACTAACATACTCTAGCCTCATTAATTCACACCATCAACCACAATCCAACGCTAATACATCACTATTCCTTTTTATTTCAAAGAGGACTAAGGGAAGAGGAGTGGGAGACCAACCAGTACCCCAGCCCGTCCAGCTAGGTCCTCTAGATGAACATGTTTCCCACGCTGAGTTTAGAGCAGCTTTCACCTTCCTAGTTCATTCTATGGCAGCCCAGAATGAACGTTTAACTTCTATTCCGGCCAACCCAGTGGCCAATACTGCTGCTGCCAGGATTTGAGATTTCACCCGAATGAACCCCCCATCTTTTACTGGGTCTAAGTCAGATGAGGACTCTAAGGAATTTCTTGATCAGGTGTAAAAGGTTACAGATATTATAGGGGTGACTGCTGTTGAGAGCATTGAGTTAGCCGCATATCAGTTACAGGATGTGGCACACTCATGGTTTAAACAGTGGAAAGTAGAAAAGGCCGCAGATGTAGTGCCTCTAGAATGGGAGGAGTTTGTTGTTGCTTTTCTGGATAGGTTCTTCCCGCTAGAGTTGAAGGAAGTGAAGGTCTTAGAATTTATAAATCTAAAGTAGGGCAATATGATAGTGCAAGAGTATTCTCTCAAGTTTACTCAGTTAGCCAGATATGCTCCCCATATAGTAGCAGATAACAGATCTAAGATGAGTAAGTCTGTGTCTGGGGTATTTATCAGTATGGTCAAAGAATGTAGGACCGTAATGTTGATTAAGGAGATGGACATATCAAGGCTCATGGTCCATGCTCGGCAGATAGAAGAGGCCAATAATAAAAAGAAAAAGAGGGAGAACAAGAGAGTGAGAATAAGTAGTTTCAACTTTGCTCAGCCTAAGTCAGAAGGTGGGAATCGTTCTCAATTCCACCTAAAATTCTCAGTTCCAGCTCCGTCCTCAGCCAGTGCTTCTGTGTCAAAATTTAGAGATGGCAGTAGAGATAGGGCGCCAGGCCCTAAACCTCAGGGCAGTGTTAGTAGTGCCCAAACTAATCCCTTTTGTCAGAAGTATGGCAAAAACCACCACGGGATCTGTAGAGCTAGTAGTGATGTGTGTTTTGGATATGGCAAGCCAGGACACAAGGTCAGATAGTGTTCTCAAGTGGGTTTGTAGAGTCAGTATAATCGTCCCCCAGCTCAATCTGATCACCCAAATCAGCAGGGTGTCATGTCTAGTGCCACCAGTGGGCAACGCCCAAATAGGCTCTATGCTCTTCAGTTTTGATAGGATAAAGAGAGTCCTCCCGATGTGATCATGGTATATTACAAGTTTATCATTTGCATGTTTATGCTTTGCTAGATCCAGGAGCTTCTTTGTCCTTTATTACTTTCTATATAGCTGTTAACTTCAGAGTCAGTCCTAAAATTCTAGCAGAGCCTTTCTAAGTCTCTAGCCTAGTAGGTAAATCTATCATAGCTCGGTGGGTATACAAGAATTGTACGGTTATGATATCTCAAAAAGTCACTTCAGTAGACTTAGTCGAATTAAAGATGACCGATTTTGATATCATTCTCAGCATGGATTAGTTTTATTCCTACTATGCCTCAGTCAACTGCAGAAATAGAATTGTCCAGTTTCAGTTCTCGAATGAACCCATCCTGGAGTGGAGGGGTAGTACTTCAGCACTTAGGGGTCATCTTGTTTCCTACCTTAGGGCAAGGAAAATGATATCTAATGGATATGCCTATCATCTCATTCGAGTCCAGGACTCTAGATCAGAAAGCCCTACTCTTAAGTCAGTATCAGTAGCATGTGAATTCCCAGACGTGTTTCTCAAAGATCTTCTCAGAGTTTCTCCCGAAAGGGAAATCAACTTCGGAATAAACCTTCTTCCAGATACTCAGCCCATATCTATTCTGCCATATAGAATGGCTCCAGCAAAACTCAGAGAATTAAAAGAACAGTTAAAGGATCTCATAGATAAGGGATTCATCAAATCCTATGTGTCTCAATGGGGTGCACCAGTTTTATTCATGCATAAGAAAGATGGTTCTCCAAGAATGTGTATAGACTACCGTCAGCTAAATAAAGTAATGGTCAAGAACAAGTATCCGTTTCCCAGAATTGATGACTTATTTGATCAACTTCAGGGTGCCAGTTACTTGTCCAAGATTGACCTCAGATCAGGCTATCCATTAGCTCAGAGTCAGGGAATATGACATTCCAAAAATAGATTTTAGAACTCAGAATAGTCACTTCAAATTCTTAGCCATGTCATTTGGCCTTACCAATGCCTCGGCAAATTTCATGGACTTGATAAACTGTGTGTTCAAGAAGTACTTGGATATGTTCATCATAGTCTTCATAGATGACATTCTTTTCTACTTCCGCAGTGAACATAATTATGCAGACTATCTCAGAATAGTATTACAGACTCTAAAAAATCATCAGTTATTTGACAAATTTAGTAAGTGTGAATTTTGGCTAAGGTCAGTATCTTTCCTTGGCCATATTATTTTGGTGATGGCATTAGAGTTGATCCCCAAAAGACTGAAGTAGTAAGAAACTAGCCCAGACCCATCTCTTCATCAGATATCCAGAGTTTCTTGGGCCTGGCCAGCTATTACCGATGGTTTGTTAAGGGATTTTCATCTATTACTTCCCCTATGTCCAGATTGACTAAGAAGAAGGTCAAATTCCAGTGGTCATATTCTTGGGAAAAGTGTTTTCATGAGTTGAAGACTCGACTCACTACAACTCCAGTTTTGACCCTGCCAGATGGTTTAGATGGCTTTGTTGTATATTGTGATACTTCCAGAGTTGGCTTAGGGTATATTTTCATGCAGAGAGGTAAGGTTATAGCCTACGCCTCTAGATAGCTTAAGACCCCTGAAAAGAACTATCCTACTCATGATCTTGAATTAGCAGCAGTAGTTTTTGCCTTAAAGATTTAGAGGCACTACTTGCATGGGGTGCACGTTGATGTTTTCACTGACCATAAGAGCCTGCAGTATGTGTTCTCCCGGAAGGACCTAAACCTCTATGAGAGAAGGTAGTTGGGGTTGTTGAAAGACAACGACATGAGCATCCTATATCATCCGAGTAAAGCCAATATAGTGGTTGATGCTCTTAGTAGGATGTCTATGGGTAATGTTACTCATATGGAAGACAATAAGAAAAATTTAGTTCAGGAAGTTCATCAGCTTACCCAACTAGGTGTTCGCTTAGTCGATTCAGTAGAAGGTAGTGTATGGGTGCAAAGTAGTTCGAAATCATCCCTGGTTTTTGAGGTAAAGGAAAAACATGATAGAGATCCCAGTTTAGTCAAGTTGAAGGAATCAGTCACAGATCAGAAAGTAGAGGTTTTCTTCCAAGGGGGAGATGGTGTGTTGCACTGCCAGGGTTGGCTATGTGTGCCAGGTGTAGATGACTTGAGGCAGCGTATTCTTGTAGAAGGGCATGGTGTGCGCTACTCTATTCATCCAGGGGACACTAAGATGTACTGTGATTTATGGGAGATCTATTGATGGAGTGGGATGAAGAGAGATATTAAAGAGTTTGTGGTTAAGTTCTCAAAATGTCAGCAGGTTAAGATTGAGCATCAAAGCCTAGTGGGTCCATGTAGGGATTCAACATTCCCACCTAGAAATGGGAAAAAGTGAACATGGACTTTGTGATAGGTTTGCCTTATAATCGTTGCCAGCATGATTCATTTTGGGTCATTGTAGACAGGATGACCAAATCAGCTCATTTTCTACCAGTCCATACGTCTTATTCAACCAAGGATTACACCAAACTCTATATCAGGGAGTTGGTTAGATTGCACGGTATTCCATAGTCCATTATCTCAAATAGAGGTACCCAGTTTACCTTTTATTTTTGGAAAGCATTCCAAAAAGGTCTTGGTACCCAAGTTCACCTCAGCATAGCCTTTTATACTCAGACAGATGGTCAAGTAGAAAGGACCATTTAGACTTTAGAAGATATGCTACGAGTGTGTGTGATAGACTTTAAAGGTAGTTGGGATGACCACTTGCCTCTAATTGAATTCACATATAACAACAACTATTATTCCAGTATTCAGATGGCTCCATTTGAGGCGCTCTATGAGAGGAGATGTAGATCTCTCATTGGTTGGTTTAAAGCAGGTGAGGCTACAGTGTTAGGTCCTGACTTGGTGTTTGACACCTTAGAGAAGGTTTAATTGATCAGGGAAAGGCTTAAGACAGCTCAGAGCCAACAAAAATCATACGCAGATGTGCGCATAAATGATGTTGAGTTTGAGATTGGTGATTGTATGTATTTAACAATCTCTCCTATGAAAGAAGTTAAGAGATTTGGAAAGAAGGGGAAGCAAAGTCCCTGATATATCGGTCCTTACCAAATTCTCAGCCATTTCGAAAAGGTAGCTTACGAGCTTGAGTTGCCTTCAGACTTAGCTTCAGTACATCCAGTGTTCTATGTCTCCTTGCTTAAGAAATGCACAGCTGACCCAACAGCTGTAGTTATAAAGAGATCCCAGTCGAAATCCTTGATTTTCAAATTCGCAGACTGAGGAACAAAGAAGTCCCTTTAGTCAAAGTTCTTTGGCGGAATCAGTCCGTTGAGGGAGCTACTTGGGAGGTAGAAGAAGATATGAGGACCAAGTATCGTCACCTCTTCTCCACAAACTCAGACTCATCACAAGGTAATAGTTTTCCTTTAAATTACTCAGTCTCATATTCAGATATAGCTACTAGCGTAGTATCAATTAACGTTGTTTACCTAATCATGCATTCATGAATCAGTTCAGTCATGTACTCATGTATCAGAAATGCAAGTTCAGTATATATATAAACTCAACTTATCAGTAATCCCAATCATGTATTCATGGATCATGTTTAGCTATGTGCTCATGCATCAGATATGCTTGTGCAGTATGATAATTCAGTATATTAGTAATTTCAGTCATGAAATCATGCTTCAGTTGTGCATATCTAGTGTTTAAATCCAGTCTACCAGTATTCTCAGTTTAATCAGTCTCATTCGAGGATAAATGTTCCCAAGGGGAAGATATTTTAAGACCTCGTAAAATCCTAATCTTAACTTAGTCTCTTAAAGTTTGTTAAGGGGTCCCAGACTTAGAAAAATTCTAGCTAAGTATTCAGACTTAGTATTATGTTGGCCTTTGTAAGTAGGCAACTCTATTTCACGACTCTTATGACCTTAAAGTATCGATCTTTAGATTGATTCATGATCAGGAATATCAGTAGGTGTTCTCGAATAAGTTTTGGATTTTTTGAACCTCGTTTAGACCATGTTCGGGTGACCAAAATAGTAATTTGATGCAATCTCGATGCATTGCATCGTCCATCGTATTGACAGATAATTTTTCCCTCAGCGCAATGCAAATTCTGGTGAACTGATGCGGACTCGACGCGGCGCGTTGGCCATCGCATTGATGCCAATGATGCAGCGCGTCGGTCTGCATGTCAATAATCTGGTTTTCAGTCAGTAAAAAGTCACATCCTTAGGGGTATTTAAGTCTTTTTCTCACCCCTATTTAGCCTTAAAACACGAGATTTATCCCTCATTAAGAAAATACACTCACTTTCTCTCAAATTGCTCAAGAACCCTAGGTGATTTAATTTCAAAGTCAAGGCTCAAGATTTCACCATTGTTCTTGAAGAACTTAGCAACCAATGTATGTGAAGTGTTCATCCAAGGGTTGCTTCCACCCTTGAAGTCCAAGAAACTCTTCTAAACTTCAAGTAGATTGATTTTATGATTTTCGTGGTTTGGATATAAAGTGTATTCATGAGTATTATTTTAATTGTGCTTTCTATTTCATGATTTATTACAAAATTGATGTGGAATTAATTGATATATGTGATTTATCATTTGAATTCATGTTGAAACCCATGGAATTGTGAATTTGGAATTGAATCATGATGCTCACATGTTGTTTAGTATTATATGCATATACTACGCTATCTAAGTGTTTGATGAACTGCTCATGTGAATGTAATAATGAGATTATATCATGCTAGTATGTATACTAGTTCATGCCATGCTAGTGTTTGATAAAATGCCTCTATAGATGCATTATGAATAAGTGTCTATTTTTATGCTATGCAAGGTCATATGATGCTTTACTTTTCATGCTATCGAGTCCTGAGGGTATTTAATACCTGAAAATTTAGTTGTTTACCTAAAGACAGTGTCAATTACAGAATAATCTCAGTCATGTCACGATTAGTAGTACTCTCAGTCAATTACATGACTCAGGAAAAACTTAGTAGACTCAGTATTAGTCCCGTCTAGTTCAGTATTCAGTTTAGACCTCAGTAAACTCATTCAGTTAACAGAATTCAGTAGTGTTCTATCAGCCAACAGAACTCAATAAACTCAGTGACAGTTCAGTCAAGTCGAGTATGAACTAGGAAATTAGTTCAGTGTCTTTCAGTTGGGAGTAGGATTCAGTACCGAGCTAACCCAGGGATGGGGGCATTTCTGCCAGCAGAGGGTTTGACCCTTAGAAGCAATCACTGCATTACAGAACTACGTAGCTAGCGTAGGTTGAGATATATTCCTGCCAGATTAGGGTTGATACACCTCACATGAGTTTTCCTGCTAGCGAGGGTTGATGAAAGAGCTTTCTGTCAGAGAAGGTTAACTCATAGCTTATTTCTACCCGTGGCACGGTACTGACACCCTTCTAGCTGGGGTTAAAGGTTTGACCCCAGTCTATTTAGAAAGGGGCATATCGGTTAGATGATTACCTCCCATAGTCTCAGTTTCAGTTCCAGTCTCAGTAGAGAATTTAGTTCATTTCTACAGAATTAGGACTATCAGACATAGTCACTCAGTTTAGCATGAAACTCACCATTATTCCACAGAATCAGGATTGTCAAATACAGTCACTCAGTTATTATTAGTACAGTATAAATAAACTCAGATATCAGTTAATTAGTATTTAGAACTCAGTGTCCAGTGTTATCATGATCTCAGTTACAGTTTACGTATTCATGCATATACTCTCATCCCGCTATACTCATGTTATTTAGTCAGTATTGCTCATGCATATGAACCCCTGCATTTCAGCCTACCTGAGTTAGCATACCAATACATTCAAAGTGTTGACGCATACTTTTCTCTTGCTCTATGATGTCTTATATCATAGGTTCAGACGCACATGCTCCCGATCACCCTTAGCAGTTCAGATCTTTAGCAGTCAGAGTTAGTGGTGAGTCCTCATAGTTCGAGAACATGATTATTTTCTTTAGTATTTTGTTTTATCAGTACAGTTTTCAGTAGTTGGAGTTAGTTAGGGGCTTGTCCCATCAACTCCATGATTCAGACAGTAGAGGCTTTTCAGACTAGAGCATTTTCATATAGATGTTTTAGTTTTGGTATTACTATACTGTACTCAGTTTTATTTCAGTATTGAACCTTACGACAAGTTTCCACCTAATTTTTGAATATTTACAATATTAATATTCAGTTATTGCAGCAGGTACCAGTCATGGGTTAGCTTGTGGTCCTTCAGGACTATGAGCACCGTATAGATCCGGGGTACAGACTCGGGGCATTAGAATAATTCAGCCACAAGATCAAGTCAATAATAATTTATCTTATTAAGATTTTAACTAATGCATAAATCCACAGCTAAAACTTATACCCAGACAATCACTAACTCGATATTTTTCAATGACAAACACTTCATGGTCAAGCCAAACCACTCTTATATTACTAACATCAATTTAAGATATATAGAGTCATTCTTATTTCTACCTAACAATATTTTTTTATTAGGGGCTTTACTTAACTCGTAAATACCTCAAGAGTGATTCGCACACCACTAATACATAAACAAGGCCAAACAAAATAAATCGATTACATGTCATTAACAGTCTCATCACCAATATCAGATTCCAGTAAGTTATTGAATCGATCAAATTTTGTAGGTATCAACCACTTCTACTAATTTTTGTCACTTTTATTTAAAACTCATTATTTTGCCAAGCATAAAAAATTCATTCACATAAGGAACTCAAAGATAATGTCACTTAGCTAGTCCTCACAAGGAACCCATTATAATTTCAATAATAGAACTGCACAAAAAAATTAAATACTGTCTCAATGATCAGACCACACAAGGATACCCACATAATATAAAATAATTGAACTACACAAGAATCCATCCACAACATCATTAACAAAAACCTCTCATTACAGAAAACACATATCACCTCAGTTTTTTATTCATGTCACTTTTTCACCATCTTTTCTTGACATCATGTTCTGATATCATCCTCTCAATTCTCATACCATCAATATCATCAGTATAATAGTACAGAAAATAAGTAAGAACCATAGAATTGCTAGTTTTACAATAACAAAAAAAAAAACAAATAATCCAATCACAATTAGCAACAAAAAAGACTTAGTCAATTTTCATCACTTAAATTTCACAACAATGACAAAAATCTAGCAAAAAAAGTTTAGCCAAATATCAAACACAAACAATCAATAAGTCCACAACTTTCACAAGTTTTTACCTATTAACAATACTTTTAGACCTTATTAACAGATACCAATTGAAATCTCCTAGATTTTTATTCAAAATTACTAAGATGCCAATTGGAATCAACTACATTCTAATTGAGCTCTGTTAAGATACCAATTACAATTGTGTAGATATCATTTGGATTCAGTCGAAATCCAAGATTAGGAAGGCACGATAAAGAGAAAGAAAGGAAAATAACTTCTACATGCCTCATAGCCTTTCGAAGATGGGCATGGAGCCCTACACACCAATCTACAAAACTCTACTTGACATTGCTATTGTACTTATGGGACCGATGAACCTAACGCTCTGATACCAACTATCACGACCCAAACTAATGGACTGTGTTGGTACCTACGCTATTCTAAGCCCACCCTTACTACCCAACTAAAAGTATGCAGAAGACTTCTTTTTTTAAGGAAATACTGAATTAAATATAATAATGTAAATTAAATACTAATAAATAAGCTTTTTCAAAAATTTCTTACGAATGTCCTTCACTATCTCAAGAATTGGCTAGCCATGTACAAGAGCTATCTACTACAACATAAACTGACAATAAAATAAATAATTCAAAGACTCTAACATCTGCCAGGAAGAAAATGTAGAAGTTAGTGCTGAATATCATCATCCATCTAGTAACTGCAACTAACCTGCATTCAGTCTACACTCTAAGAAGGAATGTAGAAGAGTAGGGTAAATACAACCACACGTACTAGTAGGCATCATCGGCCGATCGTGTTAGTTCATATAATCATAAAATAGAATTAACGAAAGTAAATCATGACATCTTAAATGGAATATAATTCACTAATAATATTATTACTTTACCTAAATAAGTTGCAACATCCAACTACTCTTCCAACACCATTAATATATTCGCTACTAACATACTCTAGCCTCATTAATTCACACCATCAACCAAAATGTAATGCAAATACATCGCTATTCTTCTTTATTAACCTTATCTCTTCATTACTCATATTCACAGGAACAAATCCGTAATCATAGACAACTCACACTAAGCTCTCGGTTAACAACCAAATGTTGTATTATAATATTAAAGAATGATAACTAGCCATTTTGATAAGCTACGATTAAAACATGTATAAATGAAGCAAGTCAACCAACATATAAGTAAGTACAAAGTTTCACTTTTTCAAATACATATCACATATTCAAATACCCAATGAATCAACAATACAACAATAACAAATTAAACAGCGCTTACAAATAAGCCACATAACCATCAAGCGTATCAACCATCTTGCAAACATCCATAGACTCAACAAAAATATGTACACACATGTTATGGGACTTATTTTTGCCCAAAAGTCATAACCTGCAGGGAACAATCTATGTTTATGTACCGTACCGGCATTGCACCCAATCCAACATATACATATCCGTACCGACGTGGCACCCAATCCAAAATATACATCCGTACCAGCATGGTACCCAATCCAACATATGCATATTCGTACCAGTGTGGTACCCAATCCAACATATACATATCCATACCGGTGTGGTACCCGATCCAATATATACATATCCGTACCAGCATAGTACCCGATCTAATATATACATATCTATACCAGTGTGGTAGTCGATCCAACATATATATATCTGTACCAGTGTGGTACCCGATCCAACATATACATATCCATACAGGCGTGGTATCTGATCCAACATATACATATCCATACCAGCGTGGTACCCGATCGAACATATACATATTCGTACCGGTGTGGTACCCGATCCAACATGAACAAGTATTATGAATATCAAATTTATACAATTTCACAGCATACAATAATGTATCAAGTTTACGAGTACACTTAAAGTCATAAGACAATTCCATCAAGTAAATTTTTAATCATTTATACACGCATCAACAATCCAAGCCTCAACAATTTCAAGCATGTATGAATACCAATCAACAAGTATTCATAGCATTGCTTTAAGGAGTTATCATTATCAAACAAGTCACCCATAGGCACAATTCAATAAACCATCATTATCACCAATTTAGCCTCTCATAGGCATCCAATAAATATAGTATTTTTATCAATATCAGAACAAGAATATCATAAAGTCAATCACAATTTAATTCTTACGCATATAAGTAACTATTAGAGCCTTAATTACTCATTAATTATTAAAAAAAATCATTATCATCTTAAATACCGCAACTTGGGTTCTGACATCACCACCTATAATTAGCACATTAACGCGTATCATTATCCTCTACCATTTTCCACATAATACAATCATCACACTAATTTAAGTTATCTATCCCTTAGATATTACTATGCCCATCAATATTTGATCTTAGCATAATTCTCCTCATCATATGATTGCATAATACATAAAACCTAAAACCATTACAACTCAACTAGGTTTATCACTAAAACAACTAAAAAGAATATCGTGTTCATATGCTACATTTACAACAATCTCCTTTCGGGCACATAACATATAATATCATAAATATCACATAATCAATCAATAATAGAGTTTTTGGGATTAAAGTTAAGTACTCATGTCTTTATCCACTTCAACTCTATGCCCGCAGGCCTAGACATTCTTTCCTCATCAATTCTAAATTATGAAAATATAAAATAACACAATCTTCTACTCATTAAACCTAGCCTACCTGGACGCCAAGCTTTTGAATGAACCAAGCCACAATAAGAATGTTATTTCTTATCCTTCATGCTTTGGAATAAGCAACCATCTAAAAATCAAGCAATAAAAAGAGTAATTAAATAATTACTCTTCAAACAAATATCTTAGGGATTTAAACCCACTAATTCTACCCTTAATTCAAGGTCTATAACATTTCTCAAGATCTGTTAGCCATTAATTATCTCTTTCAAGCTTAACCCATCTCCATTAATGAAATTTTTATACTAAAGGTTTCATCTTTATGGAATTCAAGGTTCCTAACCATCAAAATTCATAATCTAGTTTATGAAATTTATGTTAGGAATATTTAATTTCTAGATTAGAATTAGCTCTAGGTCATATTAAAACACCCATGAGTATTTCCCAAAAGAATTCCACCATTATATGTCTTTCTAAGGGTTTTAAAGAACTGAAAGACGAAGAAAATGATGGAAAAAGTTACCTCAATGAAGGAATTTCACCTTAAGCCTTGGGGAAATCACCTCTCTAGGGTTGGGAAATGAAATTTGAGGTTTTTAGACTTAAAATACGGTTGAATCTGATTTAAATACCATCAAAATTTTTGCTACAGCGAAATCCCGCTTAGCCCGGATAGTGCTTAGTAAAACAGTCATAACTTATTACTCTGAATTCGGATTGAGGAATAATTTATTGGTTGGAAAGAGGATTCAGAGATCTTTAATTTGATATATATTAGGATCCCTAACTCTCTATATTCTATGAGATATGGTCATTTGAAGTTGACTCTAATAAAATTCCATATTGAAACTATATCAAAGATAAAGTTTTAAACTTAACTTTATGTTAGGGACATTGTATGACCTTAATTAATAGCTAAAGAAATTTCAAACTAAGTTATTGATATTAGAACTTATGAATAATTAAATTCATGGGGCTTGAGTTTATCTAGACACACCCGAAGGCTAAAATCTTCATCGAAAAATCTAAGGTGACATAATAAATAAAATATTGGCTAATTTGGACCCAAATTAATATTGAGGAATGGAATTAAGAATTTTCATGAATTTTTTTATGAATAATTTAGTAACGACGAAATGGGTCGTCACTTAACTGATTACTATATAGGCACTATAAAATGTGAAAATAAAAGTTTAAGAAAGGAAAACATAACAATAAAACTTTAAGAATGAAAATTATATTTGTAAAGAAAACACTATCATAATAAATTATAAATGAAAGTTACGTTCTTGCTATGTGTGGATATTCAAGAAGTTTAAAGTGGATGTGAAAAATTCCATTAGAATTTTTCATTTTCGAATTCCAAATAAGTTTAGATTAGATCAGTTTTCATAGGTAAGATTTTAATTAATCAGTTTGGTCATCTCCAATTTTCTATTTTGATCCCGATACCTTGAATTTATTCTTCCTTTAAAAATAAACATCATAATAATGTATTCATATTAAATTACCTTAATAGTTTCTCGTTCCCATCATAATCATCCAAATAAATATTTCTTTGAGCAATAAAACTATTATCAAAGGAATATCTAATCTAAACAAAATAAGATTATGTCTCTTTTAGTTCTAGTGTTACAACATTTAAAATAACAATCAAAAAAGATGATCCGATACATCAAAGTACTACTTTGATTAGTATTTTGACAGAAATATAATAATAAAAATAATAATGATGATAATATATATATGTTGTACTTTCTATTATGATTTACATTCTTTTGTCAAAGGCTAAAAAATTGCACTGAAAGATAGTTTAACAAATAAAAGTATGTTCATTAAGCAGGGCGGCTCAAGCATATTCGTGGCCTAAGGAGAAAATCAATCAGAGACCTTAAAATTTTAAGAAAAAATAACTTTCTTTTAATGAACACTATTTTCAAAATTATATAATCGATTGTTTTACAAGGTAGAGTCGCCCCTGTCATTAAAAAGCATAAAATAATAATTTAAGCTAAATTAAAAGTAATTAATTTTTTTGCATGTCGTCTTGTCCAAGTCTCATAATTAATATATCAATGTACTTCATTTATTTCAGTGTTCTTTTCATACTCAACTTTTATCCAAAAATCTCTGTTTGCAAGGTAACAACCACCAACTTCAAAGTTAAGAAAGAAAACAAATGTTGCTACCAATATGTTATTATTGTACATCATATCAAAAATGATACTGAATATTATACTTACAACTGGAACAACTTCACCCAAAAATTTCTGTTTGGAAGGTAACAAAAACCAAATTCAAAGTTAAGACAAAAAATAAATGTCGCTATCAACATATTATTATATATCATGTCAAAAAATATACCGAATATTATACTTATAATTGGAACGACTAAATTTCCATACGAAATCTTGATATTGGACTTTTGTTCCTTTTCTTTCCACTCTAAATCTCTGCATAAAATTTACTTTAACTAAAATAGAAAATAACACACAAAATGATCGATAAATCAACAACTGTCTATATGATATCCTCAACAGTAAACTTAGTACCCTTATCCTATTCAGCAACAATACGTTCCTTAGCCTTACAATCCAACAAAGATTTCCTGTCTTTATCTAGTCTAAGTTTTGTAACAAAGACCTTCGAAGGATGACTATCAACATTCACAATAGATTTATTCTCTTTCTCTCTAGTTGTACGTTCAATGTGGATCACCTATTACTTACCATAAACTTGAACGGGATTTCCATCACGACCTTTGTAGGCCTCATGAACTTTATTGTCTTTCCTTATTGGCTTAGATCTTAGGCTGTACGTTGTATGTAAGTTGGAGGATAACAATGCTCTCATCAGAATATAGTGCGTGCTTGGCGGTGCTGTGAAGTGTACCTTCCCATACTTTTGGCGGGAGGAGGATACTCTTGTATTGTACTTTATTTTTTTTATTTGTGTCTCATCTGCTTTTTGTGAAACTGGAAGCCAACTACTATTTACATTGAATCTTTTATTTAATTGGTTAAAAGCTAGTTTTTTACTTAATAAAGCCAACCAACAGTTGCAATGGTTAGAAAATAGTACGTTAGTTAATCTGGTTACACCCCTTTATATACATTTTATATTTTTATTCATTTTTTGATATTTTAGATATTAAAATCATTAAGAAGGATAGATTAGTAATTTTACTGTAAGTTTTTTTAGTTCATGCTTTTAAGGTTATATAGATTACTTCACTATGATTTCTTACCATGAAAGTCGCTGACCTATGCCTTAACCTTGATCTTCTAAATATTTCTAATTCTAATAGTTCTTTGATCTATTCTTCAAATTCTTTTAGATCTTGATTAGTTGATTCCATTGATGTTGTTTTTATTATATACTCTAGATTAATTATTTCTAATTTACAGGTTATTTGGTTTGAGTCCCGATACTTTTCTCCTATTATTTCTAATTCATCTAGAATTTATATTATTTTTTGTAGGTCTTTTTAATCTTTTATTACTCCTATCTGTTGTATTTCTTTTTTAAAGTTGTATAATTTTGTATCTATTTCTATTAGCATGTAATCTTTTTCTAATTAATCTACATCTAACAATTCTTGTAATTCCTTATGTACTGATAGTTTTTCACTATATTAGCACTTACAATTTTCTCCTTATCACACTTTAATTAATTTTTATGTTTTATGTCATTCGAGTCTTCATCTATTTCACTTGGTTTCTCTTTAAGATATCGGTATTTAGTTAGGGTAGGTATAGTTGTTACTGGGGTTTGAGTAATAGTTTTAGAGAATATTACCCAGTCTCTAGTGAGGAAACATCCTCCGTCATTTTGCAGTAAAAAGTCTAGTCCTAATAAAAAATATATTTTAATATTTAAGTCTCTTGCCAATATTTCATCTAGCTTATATGATGGTTTGTAGAAGCTACTACAAGTATTAACAAACTTATTCGTGTTCTAGGCACATACAGTCTATAAGTATTAAAAGTTCCATCAATTTGCATAGACTCTTGTGGTTTAGGTAGTTCTTTAATTACATGTTGTGGTAAAATTCTAATGTTTAATATACTCTTTGTACTTCCTAAGTCTACTATAACTGAAGTCTCCATTTTATAATCTTGAATTTTTATTCTTGTTAGGACTTTTATAGTACTAACTTTTTTTATCTTCATTACATATCAAACCTTCAAATGATATATTCATTAGTTCTTCTTCTTCACTAACCATTTAATTTGTTTCTCTATTTTATTTTATTTTTTTGAGTTGTATTATTATTTCCTCTAGTTGTAATATTTTTTTTTCTATTGAAGTATTTATAGGTTTATGATTGTCTAGATTGTTTTTTGACTGTTGAATTATTTTTGGTTATTGTTAATTTTGACATTTTTTCCACACAAGTAATGCATTCTTCTATATCACAATTCTTACACTTTACTCTTTAACTTTTACTTGGGAACCAATGAAACTTAAAACACTGATTACTATCTAATCATTTACCTTTTTCAAACTCGTGTTCACAATCTTGTATAATATTAACTAAATCATGATTGTCTAATTCTCTTAAGTCTAATTTTTCTAGTCCTATTTCATTTATTAATTCTTCTCTTTCAGAATCTGAGGAGTTTTGTTCATATTCTTCAGATGAATCTACACTTATTATGGAATATATACTTTCATTATCGGACATGTATTCATCTACATCTATCAAAGTCTCATTAAAATCTTCTATTAGTTTTGCGTTCCTCGTCCTACTAGTATTTCTTTTTGGGAAGGCATTTGCTAGATGATCTATACTTCCACACGTAAGACATTCTAGCTTATTATTATAGGTTCTATTATTATTATATTTTCGTGCATGTTTCTTCTTATTTAGATATGATTTTCTTACTAAGGATTTCCTCAAGTAGTATGGTTTCTTTCTAGGATGATAGTCCCTTTTAGATGGTTTCTTATACTTTTTGTTTTTGTAATCTTGATCATAATTTTGTGTCGTATATGTACTTTTATAGAAGCTTGTCTCACTTTGTTTTAACGACTTTTGTATTTGTATATTTGTACATTTCTCTTGTAGCATTTCTATTATATGTTGTATTCTTTGTTCTATTAACCACTTTACATCTGGGTTGTGTATTACTCCTTCCCGTTTACTCCATCTCTCCTCTATTTCTCTACCTAAGGCTCCTGGTAGTTTGTTAAAAAGTTTCTTTCCTAAATTCTGATCAAAAGCATTTCCAGTAATAGTACAACAGTAGAAATAATCGTTTAAAAATTCCTTAATCTTATGTTGACACCTAATTTTGGTCCTCCACAACTAAGTTTAATTCTGAATTTTTTCAATTTTCAAATAAAATTATAACATTTATTTTGTCTGAATAGAAGCTTTTCGAAATATTTATTTGGGTAATTTTGTTATTTTAAGTAGCGATTATATATTTCGTATTCAATTATATGAGATTATATAATTTGGTTACTCAAACATTTATTTTACGGAATATCAAATTTTAAATCAAAGCCTATCTTGAAAAATAAATTCAAATGGTTGAAATCTTGATTTAAATATAATTCATTCATAAAATAAGTTATTTGGAGAAATACTTGTTTGACTTTATCAAATCAAGAAACCTAGGATTTAATGAGGTATTGATTTATATCGAATTTTGATTCAATGTAGCCAAAATATTAAATTAGACCCGAGTTGAAATTGATTTGGCCAGAATTACAATTTAATTGGTGAATTAATTTTTAATTTGGATAAAATTTAAATTCAATTGGCTAAATTCTCATAATTAGGCTAATTTAACAAATAGCCTAAATTTATAGATCCGTAATCTAATTGGGGTTATTTTATATAACCCCAATTTCTTCCCAATTCATTAAAAAAATACCCAAACCAACCCAATAACATACCAGCAACCCCACACCTCCACTACTCAAGCCCATTACTGGCGGACCCAGACCAAATATTAACCCTTACAATCCCCTTTCCTTGACCTATTTAGCAAGAACGTACAACAATAATAGCTAGCCTTCAACCAGTGTACAAGCCCCATATAACAACAGTAAAACAATAATTTCAACACCAGCGAATAGCGATTTCAACACACCAACAACCCCTACAACAACAATACGATGGTGAAAGACCAGAATCCAACAAACGGACCCAAACAACGACAAAAACCTAACCTAACTCAGTGAAATTCCATACCATTAACAATAATTTCAACAACCAAATTTCCCTCTAAATACCAAAACTTTATCCTGTTCTCAATTTTTGAATTTCAAATTCGCACTAAGATAGTACAAAATCCAGCTCAACATTGAAATATCTCTCATTAAACATTTTCAAAATTGCCCTTCTATTTTTTCCCACATCAGTTGGAGCATAAATTTCAGCCCAAAGTTTCTTCTATAAAAAACTGATGATTGAGCTGAAAAAGACGAAGTCTTGAAAGGTGGAAAACCCTTTGACCAAAAACACAGTCCATTTTTTTAGTAAAAAATTTTGTTTCTTGATATTCGTCGGCCAATCAAAGATTTCAAGTTAACGATGATGTTTCTCAGTGGTGGCTGATTCCGACAAAGCTCGTGATCCCATTTTGTTGCCCCGAAAGAGATAAACATATCTTTCCATTTTAATTTTGTTATTGTTTTCTTTTTCTTTATCTCCTTCTTTATAATTTTATAATTATAGTATTGTTTATTGGGAAGTTCTCTGTAGATGGCTACGATGGCCTTAGGATTTATTTGTAATAGTTGCGATGGTGTTGTCTCACTGAATCAATATTCAAACAGTAGTTTTAGAATTCAATAGACTATCTCATGATTAACGATGTTGGTTAGCTGTGAAACATATATATATATCATCGAATCTCTACCTTTTCTTTTCTACTTCACCATCTTGATTTAACAAAGGCTAAAAGAGTTTCTTTGATTTGTTATTTATTATTTTGACCTCGAGTTTAATGTCTAAATCTCCTAATCTATGTTTAGGTCTGCTTGCGAAACTGCTGCAGCGGCGAAAATTTATTAATCCCCAATGTGTCATGATTATACATGAACATTGCGGTTTGACTTGCTGATTTTTTTAGTTGAATATCATGCTTAGTCTTGATACTGTTTAGTATGATGTTCCCTTGGTTATGTTTGTTTGTCTTTCTTTTAATTTTGTTCTTAAGGTTCTTGGGAGCGCTTTAATTGATTGTATTCACCCAATGCGGGCTGCCTCCTAATTCTCTCGACCTTTAAAGTCAATAAACATAATGAGTGTATGTCCGCAGTAAGGTCGACAATATTATGAACCCTTTAGGATCTTTCCAGTTATCTTTGAAAGTTCATTTTAATTGGGTCAAAGAGAAGGTGAGGATAAGTTTGTAGTATATTCCTTTGGGGTTGTAAGTTGTATTTCTTTGTGTGTTAACTATGTGAAAAATGTCATTGCAAATAAGATTACTTATATGTTTTGCAACTGCATAATTACATTTTATTTTAGAAAGTGTCCAGTCTCTCTTTCTTTATTGTTCTTCCTATTTTGATTACTGTACATATTCTTGATAGGCGGGGAAGTGTGATTTCCTCTTCTTTAGTTGATTGCTTACTTATCCCTTCATTTGTCTCATCGACCATGTTAAATTTTATCTTGTGGATGTGAACTTTGATTATTTTTATAATAGGATGGGTTCACGTTAAAATGTCAACTAAGTTTGATGTTAGTCCCTTTTAGTTTGTTTTTGCGACTTTGTGCAAAAAGGAAGATTTTCAAATCCATTTATTTTGTGTCGATTAGAATGATTGTTCATTATTATTTTCATCTTCATTGGATTTTGGCTCATGGGAAAAACTCTTAATGTTTTGTTAGGCTATGTTCTGTCTTGTTTAAATGAAGGGGGGGGGGTTAAAATTATCCAGTTTGAATTTCCTCTTTATATGTAAATCTATGTTTCCTACCTATCTAAAGCCTATCTGCCTCTCCATTTTGTTTTACTTGTGTATGTGTCATTGATAGGCGTTGATTACTTTATATACGTATTTCTTTGGTTACCCATTGTCCGACTTAGTTATCTAGTTAAATATGTTTTGGCTTCAAGAATTCTGTGTTAGTTGATTATTTCCTAATCTTTGATGTCAAAATAAAACAAGGATAGTTTTTAAAATTAGGTTGTGTAATAGATCTTCTTTCTTAAGTTTATGTTCCCTAGTTGACAGAGTTTTAATGTGATATTTTTGTGGATAAATAAAAAATAAATCAGTAATTTAGTGTGTTGTCTTTTGGATAGATCATGTCAATACTGTTTTACTTTATATTATTATTTATCGGTTAGATATCAATGTTTGAACATATATTAATTTCTTGACTTTTTCCTTTGCATGTGGATACTTTCGAGTCCTAAATAGACTCTTTCCCATTTTTGCATTATCGATATGGGTTATTGAGTTCCATTACCCCGAGTCAATTTTGAAGGCCCAAAACGACAATCACATTCATACGGATGCGAGAAGATGGAAGAAGAAGAAATGGGTAAAAACCCATTGACAAAGTGGCTAAGAGACTTGAAAGTCTCGTCATATTTTTTTAATTTATTGTTATTATTATTATTATTAGTATTTTGCTTGTCTTATTTCATTCAGTTATTTACATATTCAATCATTTCGGTCTCGAAGCCAAAGTTGTAAATTAATACAGGTGAAGTCAATTATGGGCCAAAAGGACCAAAAAGATAGTTTAGGATAGGTTATGGCCCAATAGTTTAGGATAGGTTATGGCCCAAAGCCTAATATTTAGATTAGGACAGGTGTAGATGGACCGAAATCCCTCTTAGATTAGGATAGGGTTGATTGATTTAGGATTAAGAGTTTAAATCACTTATTTCTCCCCCCGCCCCCCCTCCTTTTTCTATGCTTATTTGCTATTTGACGTTAATTTTCTTAGACTTAGTTAAATTCCCTACTAAGTCTTCAAAATTTATACAAGTCTTTTTCTTCAATCATTTCTTTTCAAAAACCAACTTCTCTTTTTCAAAGTTAGTCAAATATGGTTTTCAAATAGTTTGAAAAACTGCAAGTTAGCGGACATTTTAGGTGCCTTAAAAAACTTCCTAAAATGTTAATAAGAACCTCTTACCTGGAATTTTCTAAAAAGCCTTAGTCTTTTTCTGTTTTAAGACTTAGGATTTTATTTTAAAAAGTTTTCTTAATTTTTTTCAAATAAATTAAGTGGTGACTCTGTAATTTCTTAGATTATTTTGTTTTTTGTTTTAAGTTTTGAAATAGTTTAAAAAGTCGAAATCAATGTTTTTCAACCCTTCAAGTTAAAAAGGGAAAAACAGAAATAGCGACTCTGCTGGGGAATTTGAACTAGGTTCTAACCAAAGGTTTGAATTTATCTTTTGACTAATTGTTTAAACTGTTTACGTGGTTATATGTTTCAATTCTGTGAAATTTAACTATTGGATTTCATGTCATAATCCCGCATGATGATTATTATTAAACTATTTTGGGGTTTTGTGTATATCCCAGCCCCTATTGTTCAACTCCAAATAAAGTGTTGGAAATACAATGGTTTATTAGCACGTGAGGCATCTGATGGTTTTTCGTATTTCCAAACCTAAGTCGTCTGCTTGGGAACCTGGTTTGAAACCACTCTAGACACCTAGGATAGAGCTAAACCAAAACCCTATTTTAGACATGAGTCTAGGGAAACCCAATACCCGAGGGGGTATTGAGCCCATTAGAAAACCTGCCCCGCGTATATTTGGCCACAAGTTAATTAAAGATGAAGCATATTTATGTATTGAAGGAATATATTTTTTTAATCCAATCAGCTATCCTATGGGGGTAGTGAGAAAGATTACTCTATTGGCTTTCGTGTGAGGATGCTTAAACCATCCACCAATTGAGGAAAAATAAAAGCAAGCCAGGTAAGAGGTTGATCAATTTGGACAATTGCTTGATTTCCCAGACTAATGATTTAGAGCATAGTTATATGGGAACCGCTTGATCATCAACAGATGTTGAAGGCCAATAGAAGAGTATCTATGAACTAGTATTATCTATCCCCTGTGCGGGATGTTGTTCTTCTTTTCATGTTATTTTCCCTTTCCCTAAAGATTTTATCCCTTTTGTGAAACTTTTGTAGCCATTTATGCCATTTATGTATACCTATTAAGGTTTTGGGGGGGATAATGGATTGGTTTTAAAAAGCATACAGTTTCTTCAAATATGTTAGGCCAACCCTTGGCTCACAAGGGTCACCCAACTAAGATATATGTTTATTATGTGATATAACTGCCTTATTTGTTTATGTACATTTTTTAAATCAAAGACAAATTTATCTACTATGCCCTCGTGGATCAGTTTGCCTAACAGGCAAACAATTTTATGTGGTTACTTCTTGTCAAATATCTTGTATTATTTATCATATATGGGAAATAACATATCTCCCTTTGAGTTATTTTACTTTACAGATAACAGAAAATTACTCCGTGTTGAAACAAACTGGCAGAACATCCTTACTTCACCCGGTCAAAAGTTCATAACATCCCATTCTCTAACCATTATTCAAAAATGACTGGAAGCGACAAAGAAAATGCATTGACCATCAAGGACAGTCTAATAGCGGAGTAAAGTAAGATGATTACTGAACTCACGAGAAAATTGGAAATGCTTTAGGAAGAGATGAACCATACTAGAGATTTGGCTAATTTGGCCATCACCATCAACGCTCCTACTCCAGGAGGACATGGGACTCCACTCCAGATCCCTCCTTTCATTACACCTATTCTCGGGGACCATCCAAATAATATATTATCCACCTCCACTCCTCAACTCATTCAAAATACCAATTGAGAAAATAACCCAGATGCTTACCATCCACAAAATCCATCCTTAAGCCCACAAAATCTGTCTTTAAATCCCCAAAATTGATTCCCGAATCCCCAAAACCCACTTTCAAACCCACAAAAATCTCTCCCAAATTCACAAAATCCATCTTCAAATCCATAAAATTCATTTCCAAATCCATAAAATCCCTTTCAGATTCCACCAAACTACTCTCAAATTCCACAAAATATTCTTAATTTTCAAAACGTTCTCCCCACCTTTCACCCAACTTTCTCTCATCCTCAAAGTCAAGCAACTCATCTAAATCCTGCTCATGTCATCATATACCCTGACATCTATAATTCCTTTCCCAATCTCGAGGTAGACCACTACAAGAAAAAGGAAAAAGAGTGAAGGACTAAGCATGAAAAGAAGTTGCTAGCCATGAATGAAAAGATCATTAGGATTAAGGAATCTCACAGGGCAGGTGATAATGATGCTTTGGGGTATGATGATCTGTGTGTTCACCCTGGAGTAGATCTACCAGAAGGATACAAGGTCCCTAAATTCGAAACATTCAATGGTACTGGAAATCCTATGGCTCATTTAAAAAGGTATTGCAATCAGATAGTTGGGGTAGGAAGAAATTATGTATTACTAATGCGCCTATTCAGTTGAAGCTTGAGTGGCAAAGCTTTGGATTTGTTCACATCTCAAGATCTGAGAAGATGGTCCGGCTAGAAAGGTTTGGCTAAAAGCTTTCTCGATAGGTTTGTATTTAACATTGAAATAGTCCGTGACCGATACTCACTAGACCGGATCAAGCAAAAGAATGATGTTCTGATACTATGCCTTCTGTTGGGAAAAAGAAACTACTAAAGTGCAACCTCCCATGTATGAGGAGTAAATGATATCAGTTTGATCTCGTACTCAGGGGGGAGAATTTTACACTTGGTTGGTATCCGCGGTTAGGGCAGCTTTTGCAGACTTGGTAAAAATTGAGGAATCACTAGAGAAAGGCATTCGAAAAGGAAAAGTTATTAAAACCCCAACATCATCCGAGTCTTCCGTGTTCCCAAAGAAGAAAAGAGAAGATGTGATTGCGGTATCTTTTGATTCTATTGCTAAATTGATAAAAAAATTTAAGCCTAGATGATCTCTCTTCTCCACCGTTACCAAATTTTCAACATGTATTGTACACCCAACCCCAATACCAAGCACCACTTCTAAATATCCAATCCCAGTACCAAGCTCCACTTTCAAATATCCAATCCCAATATAAAGCTCCACTTCCAAATATACAACCCCAGTACCAAGCTCCACTTCCAAATATCAAATCCCAATACCAAGCTCCACAGCCAAATATTTTACCTCAATACAAAGTTTTGCAGGTGAATTATCAGTCTCATGTTCAAGCTGTCCTTCCAAACAACCGAACAAACGTCCAAGTGCCTCCAAATTATCATCAAGTACCTCCTCCTGATAATCAAAATCATTATAACCCCACGTCCAAACCTCGATAAAAGACCTCCCTAAAACTTCACGCCATTGGCTTAAAGTTGCATCCAACTCTTCGAAAGATTGAAGGACGTTGGTCATTTACAGTCTATCCAATTGAAACTTATCAATCCTAATTCTCAATTTTATTATGCCGATCAAAATTGTTCCTATAATTCGTCAGTGGAAGGAAATAGTATCGAGGATTGCGTTAACTTGAAGCATAGGATTCAAGACTTGATCGATCAAAAAGTCATCACCCTTCAATCACCGACACCAAAAATCAACAGTAATCCATTTCCTAATCATAGGGAAGCCGCAGTTAACATGATCAGAATAGAGGGCGAATGGGTCTCTATAAAGACCATCACTTAGGCGGATTCTGAAAATCCCAAAAAGACAGAAGGAGTAGATAAGACAAAGAAAGTCATAGCTTCCTTAAGTGTCTTGGGTAAGAATTTAAAAGGAATTATTGAGCCTATTATGATCCCAAAAATGCATCAAAGGGAAGGATAGGATACTAGCCAAGAAAGGAAGATAAGATTGAAGATAAGTCAAAGATGAGTCTGTCCAAACCATTGCCACTCCTGTACTAGTCATTTCTTTTATGTGAGATGTTAAAAGATAATGGTCTTAGGGATAGGATAGGAAATTGGTTTGAGGGATGTAATAATATACTAGAGGATTTCCCAAAATCTGATGGGGTGAGGAAGGTTGCACTAGGAGAGGCTTTGCAAAACTAGACCTCCACTCAGATCATAACTCATCACCCATTGCGGTAGATGAAAGGAAATTACTAGTAGTTTTAAAATTTTATGTCTCAAATTTTATTTTTGTGTTTTATAGCTTTTAAAAGGCATGAGCCCATATTTGCGCTGGTCATGATCCATAGTTTGTGAAGCATATAATGCTTAAGAACGGTATTTTTGGGTAGGCACAAATTTCTTGAAACCATGAAGGACAAACAAAGGGCCTTATCTTTTTTTTTCGAATATTGCTTTTAGAATTCTTTATATAAAAGCAGTCGCTACCATAAGTGACTTTGTGTCTATTAAATATTTACTTTGAGCACAGGTGCATTCGAAGGAGTGAGCACTATAAATACAACAATCAAAAGGATCACTCAATAGGAGAAAGAGTGAAAATTCTTCCTCAAAATTCATTGAAGCAAAAAGAGCGGTATTTGAATGATCCTAACAAAGAATTTTACCCATTCATTTATATCTGGTGGGTTTGCTATTTAATTACTTCTCCAAAAAGAGGATGAATAGCGGATTAAACCATTTAGATTCTGATGTCGAGTATTTATCATTTAAACTTTCGCAAATTTGACAGTGGTTGCCTGTAAGAGCGCCATTGTGGCTACTAACTAACTACCTTGAGTACAGGTACATGGAGAAAGCAAAACGTAGACAAATATACTCAGGTGAAATCGCTTTCATTGCCAAGAGGGATATTACACAAAGGATCATCAACATCTAATATCTATTGACATGCGAGACACAAACGCTGGCATCGAGGATATTATCAATATTCAATATCTGTTGACACGCGAGACACAAATGTTAGTGTCGAGGATATCATCAGCATTCAATATTTGTTGACACGCGAGACACAAATGTTAGCGTCAAGCATATCATGAGCATTAAATATCTATTGACACACGAGACACAAATGTTGGCATCGAAGATATCATCAACATCCAATATTTGTTAAAACACGAGACACAAATACTGGCATCGAAGATATCATCAACATTTAATATTTGTTGACACGTGAGACACAAATATTGGTATCAAGGATATAATCAGCATCTAATATATGTTGACACATTAGACATAAATGCTAGCATTGAGGATATCATCAGTATTCAATATTTATGGACACGCAAGACACAAATGCTGGTGTCAAAGATATCATCAACATTTAATATTTATTGACATGCGAGACACAAATGTTGGAGCTAAGGATATCATTAGAATTTAATATCTGTTAACACTCGAGACACAAACACTGGCGTTAAGAATATCTCATCATTTTATTAATCAACATCTGAATGCATCAAGAGCATACGATTTAAAGGGACGCCTTTAAGTCTCTATCTAAAGACGGGTGATATATGGGATTTCCTAAAAATTGACAATTTGAGGGTCATCTATAAGTCATATAATTTGAAATAGGATAGCATGCAAGATTACCTATGATTAGATAGCCCATAGATCATCCATAAACCGAATGTCACCCTAACCGAATAGTGTGCAAGGTTACCCAAAAATTAATAGTTGAAGGTTATCCATAAGTCGTAGCTAAATCCTTACTAGAGAATATGTGAGATTATCAAATTGACAAGTCCAAGGGTTCTCTTTAAGCCGTGTCATATCCAAGATTGATTATGTGCAGGATTACCCAAAGACTAGCAATTTGAAAGATATCTATAAGTCATATTGTATCCAAGGTCGGATGATGTGCAGGAATACCTAAGATCTAGCGATTAAAGAGATATCTGTAAGTCATATCTTATCCAAGGTCAGATAATGTATAGGATTACCTAAAGTCTAGCAATTCAAAGGATATTTGTAAGTTGCCTCGTATCCAACATCAAATAATGTGGAAGATTATCTAAAGATTGTTAATTTAAGGGAAATCTATAAGTTGTATCGATACAAAAGATGCGCAGAACTTACCTGAGGTCACATGCAAAGAATCATTATCAATAACTAAAAAGGTTGCCGTATCAGCATAAGATTACGTGATTGCAGAGATCATTCAGCATAAAGTATCGTCGGTGTTCAAAAGGGCCACCCCACTTTGAAGATATATTTACTAGACAAACAAGCTACTTATGCAACGACCAAGAGGGTTTTTGTTTCAAGTTATTTCCTTCCAAACAGGTACATAAAAGGATGACTTCGCTTTTTAGGCAATAACTCACGTGGAGATATGGTAAGAAACTAGACACCTCTTTTGTGAATTGTGCTTATTACTAACAATTTTTGTTTGAGATATTTTTGAGAAAATCTAAGAGGATGAAAATCTCAAAATTAAAAACATAGGTGTGGATGACTCCAAAAAAGATGTAGTACAATGTGGAACTCTTTCTTAGCAGCAAAATTGGACATAGTCTAGAGAGGGACGTCAAGCTCTTTGGATGCGAGATAAAAGATGATCGCCACCACCATCCAACCACACCCCTGTTAAAAGGAATGTGTTATTTTGGGATATTCTACTTTCATGTTTACCTTTGGGATATTTCTAAACTCATACCGAGGGTAAATTTCTATTTCTTACAAATTCAAGTGATAGGGCACTTAGAATTTTGGAAATTATGTCCAGGTAAGTTCTTGCCTATGGATGTGAAGGATCCCACATTCATCATTAAGAGGTTAAAAGCCTCCTTTTTGCAACTTAATCAACTTATCATTCCTTTCAAGCCAAAGATAGTCTGAAATAAAAGACTATCTTTTCTACTGATTGAGTCAAACTATAAGTAGTCTGATTCCCTGAGTCTCAGGGATATGTAGGTTGGGCTCATTGTTGAAAACTCGAATTCATTCCAACCTCTCCCCCCCCCCCCCAAAAAAAAATCCCTTTATTCTCCAACTTTTTGATTTTATCAAAAACTCAAAAAGCAAGATAGATTGTGAACTTTTTAAAATCGTGCTTTAAATCAAGATTTTTGAACTACAAGTGGCCTGAATTCTAAACTGTTCTAAGTTGGACTGAACTATTACCGATTATACTGTTTAACTAAATTGAACTGAGTTCACTGAGTTATGTGGACTTACGAAAGACTACTAAATTCTATTAACTAACTGAGTACTACTGAGTTTCCCTGAGTTTTGTAACTGACCAAATTCTACTGATAGTGACATGGTTGAATACTATTCTATAACTGACACTGGCTCTAGGCATACAGCTAAACTATCGGGTATTAAATAACCCTAGGACTCAATAGCATAAAAAATAAATCACTGCATGACTTTAGTGGTAGAATGGTACTAGCTTAGTAACAATACATTCACTTAGGCATTTATGTCAAACACTTGATATACATTGGGCATGTGCAAGATCAAATTCACATAATAGAATGTTATGCTTGGGCTATTCAATTCACATAGGCATTTTTACAAACACTTGATAAGCATGGGTATTTCACATATCAATACACATGTAGTACTATCATGAATTATACATTCAACTTGTAACTCAAGAGTTTAACATGAAGTTCACAAAGTTCAATTCACAATTAACTAGTTTGCATGAAACTTGGGACAAATCATGGAGTTAGATCACCATTAACATCATAATCTTGAATATATTCAAGATCCAATAAGAAATCCATGAAATAAATTAACTTAAATTTTAAAAGAGTTTCTTGGACTCCAAGGGTGGAAGGATACCCATGGATGAATACTTCACATACCTTAGTGCGTGAATTCTGAAAGATTGGTGGAAGTTTCTTGAATTCTTGATTTGAAATTGATCCCCCTAGGATTTCTGTTCTTGAGAAATTTGAGAGTAATGAATGAATTTAGCCTCTGAAAGGGCTTAATCTCATGTTTTGGGGGCTGATAAACGTGGGGAAAATACCTCATTACCCCTAAGGATGCTGATCTTTAATGAAGAAACACTGAACTATTGACGCATAGACCGACGCACCGCATCATTGGCATCAACACGATAGCCAAACCGCCATGTCGAGTTTGCATCCATTCATTGAAAATTGCCACTAGGATCCAAGGAAAATATTGATCGATGCGATGGCTGCCGTGCCGCGCTGAGATTGTGTTGATACGCTATTTTGGATTCCCAAATATGGTTCAAACGAGGTCCAAAAAATATGTAAGTCATCCAGGAATACCTACTGACATCTCTGATCATAAATTAACCTAAAGATTGACATTTTAAGGTCATATAGGTCGTGAACTAGAGTTGCCAACTTACGGAGGCCAAAATAACACTAAGTTTGAATACTTAGCTAAAATTTTCTAAGTCTGTACCCCTTAGAAAGCTTAAAAGACTGAGTAAAGCTTAGAATTTTGTGGGGTCTTACAGCCTAAACTCTTAAAGTTTTGCAAGGCTATGTTCTATCTTGTTTAACTGAAAGGGGGTAAAATTGTCCAGTTTGAATTTCTTCTTTATATGTAAATCTATGTTTCCTACCTATCAAAAGTCTATCAACCTCTCCATTTTGTTTTGCTTGTGTGTGTGTCATTGATAAGTATTGATTCCTTTATATACGTATTTTCTTTGGTTACCCACTGTCCGACTTTGTTATCTAGTAATTATGTTTTGGCTTTAAGATTTCTGTGTTAGTCGATTATTTCCTAATCTTTGATGTCAAAATAAAACAATGATAGTTTTTAAAATCAGGATATGTAATAGATCTTCTTTATTAAGTTTATGTTCCCTAGTTGACAAAGTTTTAATGTGATATTTTTATGGATAAAAAAATGAATCAGTAATTTGGTATGTTGTCTTTTGGATAGATCATATCAATACTGTTTTTCTTTATATTAATAATTTATGTTATTACTTATAGGTTAGATATAAACGTTTGAACATATATTAATTTCTTTACTTTTTCCTTTGCATGTGGATACTTTCGAGTCCTAAATGGACTCTTTTCCATTTTTGCATTATCGATATGGGTCATTGAGGTCCATTACCCTAAGTTAATTTTGAAGGCCCAAAAAGACAATCACATTTATACGGATGCGAGAAGATGGAAGAAGAAGAAATGGGTAAAAAACCCACTGACAAAGTGGCTAAGAGACTTGAAAGTATCTTCATATTTTTTTATTTATTGTTATTATTATTATTAGTGTTTTGCTTGTCTTATTTCACTCAGTTATTTACTTATTCATTCATTTCGTCCTGGAAGACAAAGTTGTAAATTAATACAGGTGAAGTCAATTATGGACCAAAAGGTTCAAAAATATAGTTTAGGACAGGTTATAGGCCAAAGCCCAATATTTATATTAGGACAAGTGAATATGGACCAAAAGCCCAATTAGATTAGGACAGGGTTGATAGATTTAGGCTTAAGAGCCTAAATCACTTATTTCTCCTCCCCCCCACTCCTTCCTTTTTTTCTATGCGTGTTTGCTATTTGACTTTAATTTTCTTAGACTTAAATTTCCTACTAAGTCATCAAAATTTATACAAGTCTTTTTCTAAAATCACTTTTTTTTTCAAACACCAACTTCTCTTTTTCAAAGTTAGTCAAATATGGTTTTCAAATTTTTCGGATAATCACAAGTTAGCGGACAGTTTAGGTGCCTTAAAAAACTTCCTAAAATATTAACAAGAATCTCTTACCCGAAATTTTCTTAAAAGCCTAAGTCTATTTCTGTTTTAATACTTAGGATTTTATTTTAAAAAGTTTTCTTAATTTCTTTTCAAATAAATTAAGTGGTGACTCTGTAATTTCTTAGATTATTTTGAATTTTCTTAAAAGTTTTAAAATAGTTTAAAAATTTGAAATCAATGTTTTCCAACCCTTCGAGTTAAAAAGGGATAAAACATCTTAAACCAACTATTTATACTTAATTGTTCTAATTTTATTAGAGCATTTTTCTGTAGGATTACTAGACCACTATTTGGGTCTTCTCCTGTTAATAAAATATGCATCTTATTTGTATAATTGTATGGGTTAGCTCCCATATTTACTAGTCCTTGAAAGTCATCGGGAAGTTCTAACTTATATGCTTCTCATAATCCTTTGGTAGATTCTCCTAAAAATATCTCCAGGTACGTATACATAGTTTCTGCATCTGGTTCTTGATTAGGTTGTATATAGTCTACCACAACTATACCTTTCCATATATATATATATATTATCGAGTTCCATAACTGGGGGTCATGGGCTGTTATATTTTAAAAAATTCCTTTATTTCCACCTTCTTGTAATTTAACAAGTTCTTCTATTGGCATTCTCCCTCTAGGTTTTATATTCTCCATTTGTTCATCAGGGTTTATCCTATATACTTTATATCTTGGTAAATTTCTCGTACTTACCTGTACTCTCTGCATTGAAGTTGTTCTTTGGAAAGGGCTTGAACTACTTGATGCACTTTCCATTAGTTTTTTTATACTCTTTATTTCGTCTATACTATCATTTTCTTTCTATATTTCGTTAGTTATTTCCTGTGCATTTCTGTATCCATAATTATTTGTTCTTAATTCACATTTTATAAAATGTTTTTTCATTTTCATCAGGTCTAGATTCCCTATTTTACAACCTTTACATTTAAACTTTTGATCGTTATTTGTCTTATACATAACTTTTGTTTTCATTATAACATTATTTACCCCAAAACCATCTTCTTCTAATACTTCTATATTCATGTATTCGGTATTTTCACTTTCTTCAATTTCTTCATCGATTTCTTTCTAATTTGTATATTTATAGTTTGTAAATCTAATTGAAGTTTGCCCTTTATTATTTATGTACATTGAATGATCATTAGGCTTGAGCACCTCCTTTTTACTAAATTTCTCTAAGTTCCATTCTAGTCCTACATATTCTTCTAAATTTATTTTTAGTGGTTTCATTAGTCTTATACCCTTATTCCACATTAAGCTTACTATGTCATTTACTTTTAATTCCAATTTTGTATCACTATTAGTAGCAAGTTTTCCTACAAAACCTATACATATTAATAAATTATTTTCGTTATTCATTTCTTCATAACCCTTATTCTAAACACCTATTTTAATGTACTTTCCAAATTCTAAAGCATTTATCATATAGTTTGGACTACAATAAAAAAAATCCTCTATTACTTGACATGTCTACTTTTGCTATTCCTATTATGGATCTTTTCGAGTCTGGCCATCTATTATCATATAATGTAACTAGTACTTTAGTTCCTAAATTCTTTCTAGTTAATCCTTTTAAACCTATTACAATTAATCCCATATGCATGAGGCTCATATTTAATTTTTTAATTTCTCTCAAAGAGTCTGGACTTATTAGATTTATACTGGTGCTATTTTCTCCGATAACACACATTTGTTCTTCTCTATAGTGTTTATATAATTGTGCCTAAGGAAAAAACTCCTGAATTATGTAGTATCTTAGGGCTTGATAGTTTTAATTTATTTTGTTAGAAAATTTGTACTCCCTCCATTTTAAAATGAATAACCTACTTTGACCTGACACAAAGTTTAAGAAAATAGAGAAGACTTTTGAATCTTGTGGCCTTAAATTAAAGTTGTATCAAATGTACAAAAATGTCCTTTAATCTTGTGGTCCTAAATATGTCATGTGAAAATTTGAAATTAAAGTATTGCCAAAAAAGGAAGGGGTTGTTATTTTTTAAACAGACTAAAAAGAAAAGTAGGTCATTCTTTTTAAAAAAGAGGGAGTATATCTTTATCTATATTTATCACTTCTTCCGGTTGTTGTTTTGAAGTCATTTTTGATGTATTTATCAACCTTGTTAACAAGTTATTTCATAATCAATCTTGGGTAAAGCTTGCCCTTGGCTTGTCTGTGAATGTTGGAAAAATATATGTGGTTGTTTTTTACTAGTTTTTGTTTTTTTCTTTTTGAGGGGTTAATTCTTTTTGTTTTAATTGCTTAATTAATTAGTCTATATTTTTGTCTTGACTAGTTTGCTTTTCGGACTAGACTTTTTCTTTAATTAGTTTTTCTAAATTTTTATTAGTTTCTAATAATAAGAATATTATATTGTTATTTTTTTTTATTAATATTGTGTCTGTTCTTCCTGGGGGCTGGTAATCTGATAATCCTTCTGGGTTTGGCTGAATTTTTCTGTCTTCTTTAAAATTGTTTGATAAAATAGATCGTTTATGAGAGAGCTATTCTCTTTATCAGTTCAATATCTTTTCTTAACTCTTGTACTTCTTTTTCAAGGTTATTTATCTTAAGGTATTCTATAATACTTTTTTCTTTACTATTTAGGGTTTGTATTTTTCTATATATTTCTGATTGTTGGACTTTTATGAAATCAAACTTCTGTTCCAATCTGTCTAAAAGTTTCTTTTGTTTAATTTGCAGGTCTTCAAGGACTTCTATAGTTTTTAATATTCTTGTATTATCTTTTTGACTGATTTCTCCCAAGTTTATTATAAGATCTATAATTGTATTTAATTGTTGATCATCTCCATCTAACACATGTTCTCCATTATCAAAATTACACCTAATAATTGAATTGTCCTTCAATTATCTATATTTCTTTTTTGTTTGTATTTTTAAGTCTAAATAATCTAGTTTCTTTAAGGTATCTATTGTAATTAGTTTTATCCTAGAAGAATAGTTACCTTACACAGCTCTCTATGGAATTTTATTCGTCTGTTATAATGTTCTATATCGCTTCTACTACTATGTAATTTCCACATTAAGGCATTTATATAGTCTAGATTAATAGATTCTTTAAATGTTAGTCTTAGGTTCTATAATCTTTCGGATAATTCTATTTTTTTCTAGTATTTCTAAGTAATTACTCAAAGTTTTTTCTAGTTTTGACAATTCTCCTCTTTGTTTTATTTCTCTATATAAGTACCAATAATTTATTTGTATGCTTCTAGCAAAAGGATGTCTTCTCATTAAGTCGTTATAGATTGTTTCTGGATTTAAGATGTTCTACCAATTTATATTTTTATTATGGTGATTATATGATCTAGTCGTTGAGGGTCTTCTTTCGAGTTATTTAGTCTTTTATATTCTAAGTACAAACTATTTAGTTCTTGTTTAATTATTTTATAAGTCTTTATATTCTTTAAAGTTCTTATCATTTAATATAAGTGTCCAAAAATCTTCAAGCTCTGATATCAATAATAAGCAGAGATATAATAAACCAGTAATAAGCAGAGACCATAATAGGCCAATAATAAGCATAGATAATAATAAGCAGATAGGTAATAAATAGATAATACAATAAGAAGTAAAGAAGTTGGAATGTCATTTATTTCAAATATGATGTAATATCCTACTCAGTACTCTCTACTTCAAAATCTTCAGTCACGTGTAGTAGTGATTTTTTCAAGATTAAAATAATTTTTCTCCCAAATAAATACCTTTTTTTTAATTTATTACCCTGTTTATTTATTTCTCTTCAATTTATGTATTTAGAAATTTCTTCTTTAATCTCATCCTGGGACACCACAACAGTCCTTTCTAATCTCGTAGGACATTTTTTAAATCTCTAGAAATTTACAGATTAATCCATCACCACTGCTAAATATTGAGAGACTAACCATATACTAGGGGTAAAGTCATACAGCATTATAACATAATCACATCTGAAATATATATCACAAACATATGTATTTACATATAATAAATTACAAGAGACTTAATGATAATACAATTATGGATGCATATAAGCTACCAGATAAAAGAGAACTAATAAATAGAATTCAGGGAAGAAAGGTATTCAGTAAATTCGATTGTAAATCTGGGTACTGGCAAATTAAGATGCATGAAGATAGCATAGAATGGACAGCCTTTACATGTCCTGAAGGACATTTCTAATGGTTAGTCATGTCATTCGGACTAAAGACAACACCCCTAATTTTCCCCAATAACTACTTCTAGATAAATAATGTTACTTTTGCATAATTTTATTTTCTTTTACTAATTATAATTTTATTTTCTACAAATAACTTTAAAACTTTTTGTAGATGCCCTAAATAGGTATTTTATAATACTTTTTTCTTTACTATTTAGGGCTTGTATTTTTCTATCTATTTCTGATTGTTGGACGTTTATGAAATCAAAGTTTTGTTCCAATCTGTCTAAAAGTTTTTTGGTTTAATTTGTAGATCTTCAAGGACTTCTATAGTTTTTAATATTCTCATATTATCATTTTGACTGATTTCTCCCAAGTTTATTATAAGATGTATAATTGTATTTAACTATTGATCATCTTCATATAACACGTGTTCTCCATTATCAAAATTTCACCGAATTATCCTTCAATAGTCTATATTTGTTTTCTATTTGTATTTTTAAGGGGGGGAGGTAGAGGTGGAGATGGGGTAGGGGTAGGGGTGGGAGATAGGTGGGTTGGGGATGAGGGAGGGAGAAAAAAATTATTTTATTTTTGCATTTGATTGAAAAAAATAGTATATTCAAATATGAAATAATTAGAAATAATATTTTGATACTATCCGCGCAAATATGTAGAAATAATATTTTGATACATATACTAGTTTTTACATACAAATGTAAATTCCGCTATAAAAGTACAAATTTCAGATGAACTTGATAATACTATATTCGCCCCAATCTCAACATGCACGCACACAAATAAAATAGGTGGCTGGAGAAACTAATTGAAGGAAGACAAGTTTTGTGCATATGCCATACATAGAGCGGCAAATAGATCACCAAAAGATGTGGTGCAGTGGATGAGACTTCTCATTTCTTTATCAAAGATCTCATATTTGAGTCCTGAGTATGAAAAAATCTTCAATAGGGAGCACTTCTCCCGGATGAGCCCTACCCAACATGAATCCAAATTAATTGAGTTTCTATGTGGATATCAAACACAGAAAAAATAGTAAATAGGAAAGCAACGAATTTTGAGGAACCATATAGTGAGGATATCATAATTGAATGTCTCAATAATTGATTCTCCCTCAATTTTTTTTATGTGATACGGTTATAAAATATAAAGTAAATACAAGAAGAATAGAGAGAGAAGAGAGGAGACTTCTTTATTTCTCATAAAGAATTCTTAATGGAGTCAATTACAATGAAGGAAAACCCCTTTATTTATAGGAAAAACGAACCTTGGGATTTCTAACTTTTCCATAAATAGACATTCACTATATATGATAAAGTAGACATTCACTATATATGGTAAGTAGCTATTCACTATATATGGTAATATATTTATAACAGATACTATATTTTCCTACATTATTTTAAAATAAAATATCTTTTAATATTTTAAAATAATTTAATTTAAAATCTTAATTTATCATTATCATCATAATCTTTAAGCAATATATAATATGCTTACACTATATTTCTGTAAACTTTATTTTCATTTTAAAATTGCGCCAATCAAATAAGATTGGGTAACATAAAATGCTAAGTGGTAATTGTTTGGTTCTATAGGATATGTCAGTTAGGCATGGAGCCACAATGACATGGGTTCAATAGAATTTAATTCATTCATATATTGCGACAGAGGACTCTTCTATTTGGAAGAAACCAAAACAATATTGATTGTTGATAACAGTTCTAATAGATAACTCATTTGGCAATAGATGAGTGATCTATTTTTATTTTTTTCAACGGATTTCTCATCCGTTACAACAGGTTGGTTATATGTTGCAACAGATAAACTACTTGGTGCAACAGATGAGTAATTTATTTTTACTGTTTCCAATGGATTACTCATCTATTGCAACAGGTTGGTTATATTTTGTAACAGATAACCTACCTGATGTAACAGAGGAGTGATCTATTTTAATAGATGAGTATTATTTTTTTATTATTTCTGACGAATTACTCATCCGTTATAATAGGTTGGTTATATATTGCAACAGGTAATATATCTGGTGCAATAGACCAGTCATCTATTTTAATAGATGAGTGATCTATTTTTATTATTACAATAAATTACTTATCCATTGTAATAGGTTAGTTATATGTTGCAACAGATAACCTACCTGGTGCAACAGATGTATGATCTGTTGGAACTATTATTTTACTGTTGTATATGTCAGATATACTGTTATCCTTTTTTAATGATGCATTAATGAATTATAATCTATTTTATATTCCTATTATTTTTAGATTATATGGCTTCCAAAAGAAAAGAAACTGAATCAAGTCCATATAAAGGAACAAGTAAAGCAGCTAGGCTACATCCATCACTCTATGAGCATGCTTTATAAGTGTTACCTCAATCAGAAGTAGAAGATAATGAATATGGGGAGGAGGAATATTTAAAAAGAGATGATTCAAATGTTAATAGCCCTTCCACTAAAGAGTTGGTCAAAACCTTCAAAATTGATAGTTATCCTGTGAGAATGCAGTGCGATGGTGCCACAGATTTAACGAGTGATTTCGTAGTTAAGTAAGCCATGGAAAGATCTTTCAACGCCTTTATAAAAATACTTTGAGAACAAAATGTGGAAGCTTATTTCATGGACAGTTGCTTTGGGCAATATCTTGATTTGCCGGTGGACAACAATGCTCGTTTCCAAATAAAAATGGTATATGATCTTCTCAAGCGTAGGTTTATGTATGAAAATAAAGATAATATAGATGAGGTGTGGATAAATTACTGTGGCATGCCTGTTTGTTTTGGTTGGAGAGAGTTTTCCATAGTTACTGAATTAAAACGTTATCCTCCTTCTCATTCTCAAGTTATACCTATTCTAACCCAAAAAAGCACCCCGTACACCCAAAAAAAGCAATGACAAGGCGAGTGATAGTGATGACCTAGTGTCCCTTGTTGGTCCAAGCTTCAAAAACATAAATATAATAGAAGCATTGAAAGGTAAAATACTTTTAGAGAAGCACAAGTAATCATTGTGCTTGATTTGCTTTGTACATAATATTCTTTGGGTGAGAGACGTTAACAACAACATACCACTTGATTTGATAAAGCTCTACGAGGATTTTGAGGCATTTAACAAATATCCTTAGGGTTATGAAAGATTCAAAATGACTATCAAATATTTGTTGACTTTGTTAATGCCAAAGACAGTCAACTTATTTGGCTTTTCATGGGCTTTTAGGATAAATATTTCTTTTCTTATGACATGACTTATTTATTTTTTATTCAATAATATTTTTGATTTATTGGAATTGTTTTATAGGATTGGGCATTTGAAGTCATTCCTTATTTGAGACAATAAGTGAACTACATGGAAGAATTTTTCTGTCCAATAATCTTGAGATGTTTGTCGGCCAAAACTGATAAAAATATAAAATTTCTTAATCTCTTTAACCCCCCGAAGGAAGCAATAAGTCTAATTCTAATTAATTTTTTATTTTAATTAGTGATTTTTTAAAATAATGTCATCATCATTATAATAATGTACTGATTTATTTTAGATTGTCCATCTGTGATTTGTTCTGACCAATAGAGAGTTAAAAATACCATATTTTCTTACTTTGCGGTCTTTGAAAACTTTATCGAACCCGAAGGTCATTGATAGAATAAAGAAGAAATTTTTTGGAGCAACAACCATCAAAAGAAAAATAATTTTAGAGGGTGGGCTTGTTGTTATTGATGATGGTAGTGGTAGTGGTGTTGCTTTTGGGGAAAATGATGCTTCTCTTACAGTTTTTGAAACAACAAATTATTATGATTATGATCATACTGGTTATACAGATTTTTCTACTTCTAGCAAAAGTTCGGCATGCAAATGTTAAGACTGCATGGTGAAACATAATGGAGTGGTTAATGTTATTAACGTATTAACTGTTTCTGTAAAGAAAATGACATCTAAGAGGGGTGTCATTCAATCAAAGAGGATTTCATATCCAGACACTCCACTAGAGATCAAGGTGGCCAAGAGGAGAAGGAAAAAAATTTCCAAGGCATCATCAAGCATCAAAAAGAGCAAAATTGCAACTCCTCTATCTTTGAATTTCACCTTTGATCAATGTACAAGGGCCACAGGAGAGAATTATAAGCTAAAGAAGGTGAATTTATATCATCTATTCCAACAAACAAACAGACATATATTTGTTTCAAAAGCTGATAATCTACTGAAAATTATCAAACAGATATAAACATCTGTTACAACTGTCGTCTAACCTACCGCATCATATGTGTTATCTATTGTAATATATGTTCATCTATTTTATCAAATCAAACAGTTCTTCGTGTTATTTTAATTTCTATCAATAGATTAGTCATATGTTGTAATAGATGGGTTATCTCTTCTAAATTATCGTACAGCTCTATTTTACTTGTTCAAATTTATCCCAACAGATGATCCATCTGATGCAATAGATAGATAACCTATTATATATCTATGATTAGTATTGACAATTCTGACTTTTCAGGTGGATGTCACAGTAGAAGCTACTACTGAACAACATAATATCATAGTTGATAATCCATCAACTGCTTCCATGGAAGAAGAAAAAGTGAAGCCTGTCGGTTAGAGAGAACGGAAGAATTACCCATTTGAAGGGTTCAACATCTTGGACGAGGCTCCAAAAAAACTAACAAAGTTGATCAACGACTCTTCAGAATGGATTGCCGATGGGCTGTTAAAGCATCATGCCGGCAAGTACATAAATCATTTTTAAAGATACTGATTTATACAATTCTGGTTGTAAAAACATGACAGTAACACATATAAATCATGTAGAAAATTAATGACGAACACTAAAAAGGAACGAATCAAGTTTTGGTTTTGATATGTTCCACTTTGTTGTTGTACATTCCAAAATGAAGGATTAGTTCTATTTGATGTCACAACCCCAAACTTGTTGGAATTAGGGTTGGACATAAAATACCGAAATTGAATTACTGATTTGAGAGTAATTCGGTATTTAGTATGATATTTGAGAGTAAAATTTCAATATTTTGATATTCGAGATTGGGTATTCGGTAATTCGGTATTTGGTATGATATTTGAGAGTAAAATTTTAATATTTTGATATTCGGGATTGGGTTTGGTACAAGATATTAATATTGTTTGGCATTCAATATTTATCGAATATCGAATATATATATAACCCAACCCAATAGACTAGAGTACTAGTCATCTCAAAGAATCTCTTGGTCCTTGGTAATATATTCGTAAAAAAAAAAAAAGAATACTAAATAGGGTTTCTATTAAAGATACTCTTTGAAGTTTAAACATACATTTGCATATCTCCAACTTTAATATGGCATTACCAAATACCGTACCGAACTAAATTTTAATTTACCGAGTACCAAACTACCGAACCAATATTTATAAGCATGGTATGTGGTATCTATGTTCAAATATCGATTACTGAATTACCAAACCCAAATTTTGAAAATGCCGAACCGACTACCGAATGCCCACCCCTAGATGGAATAATGAGGTTTAAATGTCATACATATTACTATTAATTAATATTTTATTTAATTGCATCTGTGTAGTAATTTTATTGTCACGTAATATGAAATGTTTGATAATATGTGCAGCACATCAATGTTATTTTTTACTACCTCTGAAAGAAGGCCAAGTTGCAAACACAAGAACAGTACAGATACATGATAGACAATTATTTGTACAAAGTTTACATCAATAATGCCTACGATAGGTTTTGTCAACAACAACCGGAAGTTTCCTGAAATGAGGAATGTTAATCAACATCATCAATGGTTTTAGCATTCCATCTGGTTTACCTTGGCATTTGGTCGATGAAGTGTACATCTCAATCAATTGTGGTGATGAATTACTTTGGGTGTTGGCTATTGTTATTCTAAAAAAGAGGAGCAACTAAGTTTATGACTCGATATCATAAAGGAAATGTTGTCTAAGATACAAAAGCTGGCCAAAATATTACCTACTTACCTTAATATAAGTGGCTTTTTGGACCAAAAGTTTCGTACTGATAGGTCAATGATTGAAGCATACCGGGATAAAATGGGTAATCCATTTGATGTAGAATATGTTAAAGGAATTTCTCAATAACCCATTGGTATCCTGTAAGTATCATGATTTAGTTTCATTTCATAAATTTCACAATGCTTACATGAATTGCAAGATATGGATTATCTATTTTTTTAAAATACAGGAACTGTTGCGCTTACACCAAGTATTTGAGATATGGATTACAAGTACCAAATGATGGACTTGATGCTAGATACAAAAGATATGCTGCTCTTTTATGGAAATATAGAGAAAGCATAGAAACCGTACACAAGCGACATTAAAGATCCATGACGACCAAAGTCAAATTCCATAGCACCGGATGAAGAACAACTTGTCCATATTGAATAGATCTTTATAGCTTAAGTCTATCAAAGTAATAAGCTCTCCTTGGGAATTGTTAGCACCAAAAATTAAATTTTTGATTTGTTCGTAGAGTAGATCATTTGTACCCATAGTAATTTTTTTACATTTCATTTATTTGTTGAGTTATTCCATATAATTTCTGAAGGCTTCGACTTATTTTATGTTGTATATGAATATAGTTTAATCCTTAGTTTTGAAATTATTAATTGAAATAGAATACTAGATTTAAATATCATGACAGATAATTCATCTGTTGAAATAGACGACATATATGTTAGAAATTATCAAACAGATTTAGGCATATGTTGCAACATGTAGGTCATCTATTGGAAATTATCAAACAGGTCTTCCTACTATTTTGATTTGTTCCAATAAATTACCTATCATTTGCAATAGATAGACTATATGTTCAAAAGATTATATATCTATTACGACAGATAAACTGAGAAACATCTGTATAATGCAACAGATGACCAACCCATTGCAACAGATAATTAATCTATCACAACAGATATACTATCTGTTACAAAAGATAGATAATCTGATGCATTATAAAAAATTCAACTTTTGTCAAACATAAAAAATTGTCACTACATGTAAAGTGAAGTAGCTTGAAATGAAAAATTGTTATGGTGTTTGTCTTTGTACATCTTCTCTATATACAGGATCCAATCATCTAGTTAGTACCCCATAAGCCCAGACCTCTTGTATCTTTTCCACAACGGCGTGGCACAAATCGGCCATTTCTGTGTCGGTCAGCAAATATTTATTGTATGCAAGCGGGTCACGATTTTATTTTTTTAAAGGTCCATGTCCTTGTTTCGACCTTCAAAATTCCATGCTTTATTCTTCAACACTTCCGCTGGAAAATGATCCATTAGCTTACTCTGCCTCAACAAGTTGGGGAGCAACTCCAATAGTGATTGCATGTAGGTAAAAAAAATTACAATCATCGAAGACAGGTAAATTACAGTCATAAACCTTAATCTTTCCCTCCTTGGGAAGTATCTCAATAGTGAAAAAATGTATAACTTCCACGTTCATGACTGCAAAAATTTTCTTTTCCTTGGTCCATCTCTTGTCATATGGATATAGCCTCTTCCCTTTAACATAGTTGATCATATCTTCATCCCATTGGAACCTAGAAACTAACAAATTAAATCTCAAGCCACTGGGAGTTGACGCTAGATTATTGAGCTTATTGTACCTATTCTTGAAATTATTATAGAAGTTGAGGTCCATTATCCTATCGGCAGCATCATAAGCATCTGGGTACGTTAATTACCAGCCCCTCATGAGGTAGAGAATTTCATCAACATGCTGTGATATAAGAAGATAATTTTTAAATAGGTTAGTAATTATAAATAAGAAAACATAGTGGAAAGATGCAACGGATGGTCCATCTATTGCAGAGGGTTCTCTGAATTTGTTCACAGATTACCCAGCTAACGCAACTTATACAACAGATGTTTAATCTATTACAACAGAACCACCGCAATTTGCACTGAAATACCCAGTTATTGTACAGATTACACATCTATTGCGTAGCTTCTTTTTCATGGAGTAGATTAGAAGGCTAGGTTAGGAAAAGTAAACTTACCTTGTCCACGTACCACTCATGTATACTTGTTATGCTCTTGAAGTCTTGAGTGTCAAACATATGCATGATGTATTCTTGTACAGGTTTCTTCTTCTTGGTATACGTGGTCCTTTACAGTTTTTTCCTCTCTTTATCACCAAGTGCCGCATATATGTCCCCCTTGTTTAGTGGCCCCTAAACTTCTTCAACAATATTTGGAGAGGGAGGAGTTGCAATTTTTTTTGTTTTCAAACTAGAGAGTAATTGGCTAATTTTTGTTCTTCCTCTTAATCGCCACTATAAAAGTGTATGGCTCCCTCACCTTCTTGGATTTTAATTCCTCAGCAGCTTCAGCAATAGACTCTAGTTTTTCAAGGAGTTTATCTTTTCTGTCCTTGCACACTTTGTATTTACAATGAGAACATAAGGGTGAAGAGGGGTGAGAGGGACCACTATAAGTGTAACATCCCGAGTCTGCACCCTAGATGCCATACGGTGCTCATGACCCCGAAGGACCACAAACTAATCCATGACTAGCACCTGCTGTGAGTATTGAATAATAATACTGAAATAATGCAAAAAATAGGCTAAAATGCCATAAGTTTCAAAATTCGAATACTGATAAATATAGTACTGAAATAATTTTTGAAAACTGAATACTGTCTAAACTAGTCTAGTCTGAAAAACCTCTAAAGAAACTATCTAAGAGTGGAGTTGATGGGACAAACCCCCAACTAACTTCGACTAGCAAAATAATGAAGCTACTATAATGATAAAATAAAAGAATATGCTAAATAGATGAGGACACACTACTGAATCTGCTACTACTGACTGAATCTGGATAAACGCGATCAGGAACCTGAGCATTCGAACCTATGATATGAGACATCATAGATTAAAAAAAAGAGTATACGATCAGTACATGGAATATAATGGTATGCTATATGAGGTAAGGCTAAATTCAAGGGTTCATATGCATAAACAGTAACTGACTGAATGATATGAAATAACTAAATAAAAGTACATGGGTAACTGAAACTATTGTAAAATACTGAGTATGCAATACTAGGTATATACATGTATATTGCATCTGAGCTTTTACTGAAGCTAAGTACTGATTTCTGATACTGAGTAACTGATATCTGTGATTACTGATAATGAGTGACTATTTCTGACAGTCCTGATTCTATAGAACTGAACTGAGTTCTATACTAAGGCTGAAACTGAAATTGTGGGAGGTAATCATCTAACCGACATGCCCCTCTCTGAATGGATTAGAGTCCAACCTGTAACCCCAATTGGAAGGGTGTCAGTATCATGCCACGGGTAAAGACAAGCTAAAAAGCTACTCTCATCTGGAAGGTGCCCTGAATGAGAATGGTGGTACCCTTAACTGGCAAGTAAAACACCTTATCAACCCTCAACTGGCAGGTTGATATCTCAACCTACGCTGGATACGTAGCTCTAGAATGCAAGGACTACTTTTAAAGGTCACACCCTCTACTGGTAGGTGAGTCCCCCTCCTTGGGTTCACTCGGTGCTGAATCTTACTCCCAACTGAATTGACACTGATTATTTAACTGAACTGGACTGAGCTAAGTTTAACTGAGTTCTGTAACTGACTGAGTACTACTGATCATGTCACTACTGAGACTATTCTATAACTACTGCTGCTCTAGGTAAACAACTAGATTTTCGAGTATTGAATACCCCCAAGACTCGATAGCATTGAAACAAAAGCATGGTATAATCTTGAAAGCATAATAATACTTGCTCGTTAACAATGCATTCATTTAGACATTTTGTCAAATACTTATTATACATGAACTTGTACATGAATGGGACCTCATAATAACATGTTATGACTTCACTATTCAATTTACATAAGCATTTTATTAAACACTTGGGGAGCATGATTATTTCACATAATAATAGTCAACACATGAACATCATGGATACAATAATCAATTGTAAATTCAAGGGTTTATTATGAAAATCACATATTCATCACACATGTTATTTAATTACATGAAACTTGCAATTTAATAATGGATTGAAACCCAATTAATATCATGAACATGAATACAATTAATTTCAAGCATGGAAATCATAAATCTATAAACTTGTATGTTTAAATAGGATTCTTGGACTCCATGGATGAAAGGAACTCATAAATGAACACCTAACATACCTTGATTGTTAATTCTCTGAAAATTGTGGTGAATTTCTTGGGACGTGAATCTTGAATTTGATGGGTTAGGGTTTGTTCTTGAGAGTATTTATGAATAATAAGTGAATTTTTCCTTTAGAAAGTTTTAATATCATGTTTTAGGACTGATATAAGGTGGGAAAAGACTTATTTACCCCTCTAGATGTGGAACTGAAAGCTGAAAAATTTAGGAGTGTGCTATGGAGCGTGTGTCGCATGCTCTGGAGCTATGGAATAGAGTGTGCGCGCATACTCCCTAGGGGTGGACTGGAGCATGTGCCACACACTAATCACGTGCAACCACTATTTTATACTCCCAAACGTGCCTCTAAGCTTGCCTAAAAATTTCAAAACTCACCCAAGAAGACCTATTGACATCCCTGATCATGAATCAAATTAAAAAATTAATATTCTAAGGTCGTACGGATCTAATATAAGGTCATCCCATTGTGAAGGCTAAAATGATTCTAAGTCTCAACACTTAGCTGAATTTGTTATAAGTATGGGACCCATCATTACAAGCTATATGGGACTGAACTGAACTAGGACTTTTACGAGGTCTTGCAGTAAGGGTGGGAGGGACCGGTGTAAGGGTGAGAGGGTCTTGTGTAAGGGGTGATTTCAAATGTATTTATTTTCTTGAGCATCAACATCCTCATCATCATGACTGGCAGTAGCATTAGCATTAGGATGGCTACCACCAACATCAACAACTCCACCAGCAACACCCCCAGAAGAAGCACCCAAATTTGTTGCAGTAGGTTGGTCATGAAGAGCTTCAACATTAGGATGACCTTGCCTAACTGCTTCTCTTATGACTGTTGTTCTAGCGAATTCCTTCTTTATTAACACCACCATTGGGTCTGCTATTGTATTAACAAGGCTTAGAGTAATAAAAAAAGTCATCCCCAACTCCTGCTCAGTAGGCACGATCCAAGAATACACAACCTATAAGAAAAGACAAATACATTTAAATCATATAATAATAATTTGTAGTCAGTGTCAAATTATGCAATAGATGACCTATCTGTCATAACAGCTGATTTGTATATTGTAATAGATTAATAATATGTTACATTAGATTACCCATCTATTGCTTGATTTGCACTAGATGGGTAATCTACTAAGTCAGGTTCAGAGAACCAGAGCAATAGATGGTTAATGTGTTGCAAAACATGGATCGTCTGTCGTAACAAATTAACCATCTATTGCACTAGTTACAGTAGACAGGTAATCTTTTGCAAAAGATGACCCATCTGTTATAACAGATGGCACATCTATTTCAATATCTTTCTTTGAGTCAAATTATTTTACTTGAAAGAAGACGTACCGCATCATCTGGTGGGTTAAAGAGATTAGCCTCCTTAATTCTTGTGCTTCTCTTTGCAACCAAACCACCTAAGAATCCTTGAATGGAAAACCTCATTCAGGTAATCCTTGACCTGCTTTCAAAGGAAAGAAATGGATTATAATGCCCAAGCCTAATATATGTATGCAGAAAGCAAGCAAAAAAAAAAGTTATAATAACTATTCAATACAAAATAATGGATGAGTAAACAAATAGTGATAAAATTTACCATCAAAGCCCAAGGAAAGTCGTATAATGTGATCAACTTTAGGGATATCTTTGTCAGTAAATATTTGACAGTGAAGTTATAGCTATCATATCTCCAGTGATAACTGTTGAATTTCTCAAAATCCTCAACAATCGCCAATAAATCATCTTCTATGACTTTCTTGACGTCTCTTACCAATATAAAAGAATGGATAAATCAAACTAAGAACTTTCTATACTGTTTTGGTATGGTTTTATCCTTGAGATCTTCTATCAAATCTTCCACTTTGTAGCTATGTCCAGTAATGTCTAATAACCCAACTATTTTTTCCTTGCGTTTGTTGGTTTTAGTGGGCGGTTGCTTGGACAATGCATTCCCTATATTTGATGGTGTTAGTTTGGCTGTTCCCTTGGACCTTTTGTGGGGAGTTTCCTTGATGAGAGGTTCTTTTGGATGATCCCATCTCAAGCCTGTCACTATGGCAAACTTATTCAAGCCAAAACAAACCGGTATGCCACGGTAGTTGATCCATCTTTCATCTATCTTTTTTGCCCCCCTCCTTCAAATCTTTATCATCCCCCAGGTACTTGATCCTGTGCTTGAGAAGACCATATACCAAGCTCATTTAGAAATGGGCAGTGTGGTCCTTAGGCAGCTTAAGAAAGCATCTAAAGCAGCTCTTTTAAAAAAGTTTGTCTATGTTTTCATTGTTCATAATATTCCTAAAGTCATCAAAAGGTTTCCCCAACTGACATTTAAGTACAAGATCACCAGTTAGTTCTGTAGGGTCATCTATCATCATCACAACTTGAAACCTGTCAATACTAATAGTTTTGACAGACTCATGCTAGGATTTTGATCTTAATTCACACCTCATTGTGATGCACTGTCATTATGTTGATACATCTGTACTCTAACCTTTTTTGTTGGGTGGTCAGAAGTTGATTCACTTTCAGTTTCTTTTCTTTTGGGAAACATCTTTTAACTACACACAACAAAAAAAAAATACATTATATTTGATATCTGCATGATTTTTTAAAAAAAGGTAACACAAATTTCAATAAATTATTATATGCCACATTACAAATAAATACTCCAATGGATAACCCATCAGTTGGAACAGATGAGGAATTTGTTTGAAGACCTATTTAATATCTCCCAACAGATGTTCCACCTATTACAACAGATGGACCCCCAAGACCACCACCAACAGTACCATCAAAGCCACAAAGACCACCAATACCACCACCAAGACCACCAAGACCACCACCAACACCACCGTTAATACCACTAATATCAATACCAACACCACCACCAAGACAACCAACACCAATACTAATGCCACTAATACCCGCACCAAGGCTACCAAGACTGCCAACACCACCACCAATGCCACCAATATAAACACCAAGACCATCGACACCATACCACAAACAATAGCTACCAACAACACCACAAACACCATCCAACAATACCACGGCAGTCAACAAAACACTGCAATGAATACTAGGGTTTTCTTAGGTTCTTCCTATATTTTTAGTGTCATGACCCTAACCGATGCCCTGGCCATGATGAGCATCGCGAACCATGAAGGCCCGGACATCCTTCTATCTTAAAATCATATACACCATTCATACGTAAATAAGGAAATACAAAAATTGTAGCAAAATGGAATCATGGTCATAAATCAGATATGCATTTAGATTTGAAGAATAAAATCCAAAACTAACTAGCAACATCTGCAAACCGTCTATAAAATCTCTATTACATACTCTCTAACACAATCTAAAAGCTGGGACAAGGCCCCTAGTAGACTAAAATCGTAACCAATAATAATTGTCTAAAAATAAACAGGCCTTCCGAAATATAGAAGGCTCACCGACTGGACACTGTAACTCTATTTGATGAAATTTACTACTTATCTGGATCCCTAGACTGAGCCTCAAAACCTGAGAGGTAGGGGAGGGGGGTCAACACAATGTACTGGTATGCAAAGTTATCAAAAATAAAACTTTTATATAAGTAAAATAGTGGAGAGAAAGTTGTTAAAACATCATGCATAAACAACTCTCAAAACACATAGGCATTTTTCTAAAAATCATAAATCATTCTTGTCAATGCAATTTCTGTTCTTTGTATTACTTCTGAGTTAAGTAGAACTCCCCTACAAATCTAATATTCCACGGGCTATATGGAATCCGCCATTGACTCGGCAAGGAAGCCCCCAACCCAAGTATGCTGCAAGGGTTGGAGTCTCTGATTTTGATACGCCACACGGCACTAGGCCAGCATAATATAATATACCTAAATCAGAAAATCACGATTTTGGGCAGTGAGTTATCTGACTCGTGCCCTCTTTAGGGAACCACCTAACATCTGTTTATGCCTTATTTTAGCCTTTTCTAAACATTCATCATTCTGAAATTCTAAAACAGGAAAGTCTGATTTCTGTATTAGTCTGTGTCTTTTATGGTATTGTCTGAGTTGGTATCGTCATACCAAGACTTGCAAGTCATTATTCTGAGCCATATTCTAAAATAATGTTCAGTCCACTTGATCATGCATATAGTGTAAGAAGAGTCATATCTCAAATCATAAGTCAAAAATCATGCAAAGGCTTTCCATTCATTCAACAATTTCAATAAGTAGTGGCCAACTTCTCAAAAACATTCCTGAAGTTTCTTTGTTTATCAATCTCAACATTTAAAATCATTAAAGCATTTCTCTCTCCCATTCTTAATCATCATGAATTTCATATAAGACAAATAGTATCTTGAATCATTTTGTAAACCATGAAATGTAAGAATTCATAACTTGTAAATCAAATAATAAAGTAATGGGAGAGGGAGATTATATATTTCATGCTCTCGATTGACAATTTACGGTTTTCAATATATACGTACATATATACAATTCAAATCAATTTGGGGGGGCTGAAAGGCTAAATCAATATTATCGAAGCTTCTAAAACATGAATGTATTCATAAATTCAAAAAACCCTTTCTTCAAATCATGATTTCTATACCCATGAAATTTTAGAAAAAAAACCCGCGTACCTTGATTATGAAGAATAATGGCTGATCCTTGAAGCCTACTATTTGGGGATTCCAAATCTCTGATCTATTTCAAAAACCCACGAATGAACTAAGGTTTTTGTTTTGGAGGGAAATCTTGAGAATGTCGTATGTTATGCTTGTAGAGGTCTTAAACTCCTGTTTTGACGTTTTAAGAGACTGAGAAAAAGTCCAAACTACCCTTGTTAACTTCTTAACAAAACAGGAAAAATTTAAACTGGAAACCCGATCATATGGGCCACCTTGACGCGCTACTATCGCAGTGGCTCACTAGAAAGTGACGAATGGGAATTTGGCCCACTCCATAATGTGCCACCATCGTAGAGGCTCACTGGAAATTGACCATCGTTATTTACACCCTCTCCGTGATGCGCCAAGGACTGGAATGACGGTGTTTTACGACTAGGACTTAAATTAATCATAACTCCTTCACCAAGTGTCCATTTTGGAAGAATCTTATGTTGATGAAAAACTTATTCGATCATCTACGTAATAAAAAATTGAAATCTAAGGAATTTCATAGGGAAATAAGTATAAATCATTCTAGAATACAATGCTTGATACTTTAGGGACAAAAATTTATCTAGGAAAAACTTTGAGGCATTACAATATCCCCCCCCCCCCTTGGGAACATTCGTCCCCGAATATTGATGCGGGACACAAACAAGCATAATTTCAAGCATACTAAGGCCTAGAAAGAATAAGGAAAGGATTGTACCTTCCATTTCTTTATCCGCTGGATCAAAAATATTTGGGTATCTCGCTCTCATGTCAACTTCTGATTCCCAAGTTGCTTCGTTAATTTTCTAGTTTCTTCACAATACTTTAACTGAGGCTATCTCTTTGCTCCTCAATAGTATAACTTGATGATCTAGTATGCTATAGGCTTTTCTTCATAGGAAAAGGAGTCCGACACTTTGATCTCTTCTATGGGTAACACTAGAGAATGGTATCCAATACACCTTTTCAACATGGATATGTGAAATACCGAATGAACAGAACCCAGGTCTGCAGGCAACTCTAACTCATACACAACTGCACCTATCCTTCTCAAAATCTGGTATGGTCCTATATAGCGAGGACTTAGCTTACTTTTCTTCTCGAATTGCATGACTCCCTTCATGGAAGAAACCTTGAGAAATATCCAATCTCCAACCTCAAACTCTAGATCTCTTCTCCTAACATCGACGTAGGATTTTTGATAACTCTGAGATATCTTAAGTTGTTCTCTAATGACTTTCACATCCTCCATTGCTTGATGAACAAGATCAGGCCCAAATATCTGTATCTCACCTATTTCATGCCATCTTATCGGAGACCTACATCTTCTCCCATATAGTACCTCAAATGGTGCCATCTTAATACTAGAATGGAAACTATTATTATATGCGAACTCTATCAATGGCAAGTGCTCTACCCAACTACCTTTAAAATCAATTACACAGGCTCTCAACATATCCTCAAGGGTCTGGATGATGCGCTCAGCTTGCCCGTCTGTCTGGGGTGGAAAGTCATGCTCAAATTCATTGGGTACCTAAACCCTTTTGAAACAGTCTCCAAAACTGTGAAGAAAACTATGTACCTCGGTCAAATATGATGGACACAGGTGTCCCATGCAAATGAACTACTTCTGCAATGAATAGCTTGGCATAATCATCTCCCAAATAATTATTCCTAACAGGTAGAAAGTAAGCTAACTTGGTCAGCCTAACTACAATCACCCAAATGGAATCATACTGGTTTCGGGACCTCGAAAGTCCTGTAATGAAGTCTATATTAATCATCTCCCACTTCCACAAAGGCAAAGCTATCTCTTGAGAAGAACCACCTGGCCTTATATATTCCACTTTAACTTGTTGACAATTCAAACACTTGGCAACATAGTTAGCCATATCACGCTTCATATTATTCCACCAATAAATGGTTTTCAAATCATAATACATCTTAGTAGAGCCAGGATGAATAATATACCTCGACATGTGAGCTTCATCAAGGATTCTCTTCCTTAGACCATCTACATCTGGAACACATAATCTCCCCTGATATCTCAGAATACCATCACCACAATCTCAAACGACATCACCTTCTGTTGACCCACATCATTCTTAATTTTCATCTAGATAGGATCTTCAACCTGCTTCTCTTTAACTTCTGCACAAAGGGAAGATTTAGCTATCTCATGAATAACCACTCCTTCGTCCTTGAAATCCAAAATTTGCACTCCTGGATTTGCAAGTCGATGAATATCTTCCCTTTCTCAATATAAGAAACACTGCTCATAATAACCTGTTGAGGACGTCGGCTCGACATTCGCCTTGCCCGAATGATAGTGCAGGCTCATGTCATAATCCTTTAGCGATTCTATCCAGTGCCTTTGCTTGAGGTTTAATTCTTTCTGAGAGAAAGCATACTACAAACTTTTATGGTCAGTGAAAATATCAACATGCACCTCATAAAGATAATGCCGCCAGATCCTAAGTGTGAATATCATAGTGGCTAACTCCAAGTCATGGGTAGGGTAATTGCGCTCATGCACTTTCAACTGCCTAGATGCATAAGCCACCACCTTACTATGCTGCATAAGAACACATCCCAGCCCCACTCGGGATGCATCACAGTATACAATAAAACCTTCTATACCTTCCAAAAGAGTCAGCACAGGTGCAGTAGTCAACTTGTCCTTCAACTTCTCAAAACTATTCTCACATAAGTCAGACCACACAAATTTCACCTTTTTCTGAGTCAACTTAGTAAGTGGAGCAACTATAGAAGAAAAACTTTCTACGAATCTTCTATAATACCCTGCCAAACCCAAGAAGCTCCAAATATCGGTTGGAGTCGTGGGTCTAGGCCATTTTCTCACTGCCTCAATCTTTTGGGGATCAACCTTAATTCCCTCACTAGACATAATATGCCCCAAGAAAGCAATAGCATTTAACCAGAATTCACACTTGGAAAATTTTGCATACAACCTATGATTTTTGAGAGTTTGAAGGATGATTCGGAGATGATTGGCATGGTCCTCCTTATTTTTGGAATAAATCAAGATATCATCAATGAATACTATGACAAACAGATCCAGAAACAGATAAAAGACCCTATTCATTAGATCTATGAAAGTTGAAGGGGCGTTAGTAAACCCAAAAGACATGACTAAGAATTTATAATGGTCGTATCTAGTTCGAAAAGCCATTTTAGGAATATCTGACTCTCTAACCTTCAATTGGAGGTATCCCGAATGAAGGTCTATCTTTGAAAAACACCAAGCAACCTGAAGCTGGTCAAAAAGATCATCAATACTAGGAAGCGAATACTTATTTTTTATAGTGACCTTGTTTAACAGGCGGTAATCTATGCACATACGCAGGGAACCATCTTTCTTTCACATACAAAGTATAGGTGCACCCCAAGGAGAAACACTAGGATGGATGAAACCTTTATCTAGGAGGTCTGCTAGCTGCTCTTTCAACTCTGATGGAGCCATTCTATATGGTGGAATAGAGATGAGACGGGTGTCTGGCAATACATATATGCCAAAATCTATCTCCCTATCAGGTGGTATTCCTGGGAGATCATCTGGAAAGACTTTCGAGAATTCATTTACTACAGGGACAGACTGAAGAGGAAGAGTTTTGGTGTTAGAATCTTTAACAAAAATAAGATGATAAAAGCAACCTTTGGAAATGAGTTTATGGGCCCTGAGATAAGATATGAAGTGCCCTCTACGTGCTAAAGAGTGCCCTTCCCATTTTATTTCTAGCTCATCTAGAAAAGAAAAAGTAACCTTTTGGGTTCTACAGTCTATTGTGGCATAACACGAATGGAGCCAGTCCATCCCTAGGGTAGCATCAAAATCAACCATATCAAGCCCTATGAGATTTGCCACAGTATCCCGGCTAAGAATAGACACAATATAATTTTTATATATCCTCCTAGCTATAATAGAATCACCCACCAGAGTGGAAACAGAGAAAGGGTCGGTAATGACTTCGGGCTCAAACCCAAAACCAACATCCATATATGGAGTCAGATAAGACAAGGTAGACCCGGGATCAAGCAACACATAAAAATCATGGGCAAAGATTTATAACGTACAGGTGACAATATCTGGTGAGGCCTCTGCCTTTGGGCGGTTAGTCAAAGCATACAGCCAATTGTGACCACTTCTAGCAGCTGAAGTGGTGCCCTTTGAGGTGGTGGTGGTACAGAAAAATTTGCCTGAGATTTTGCACCACCAATATTCCTTCTAGTAGATGGACAATCCCCTCTGTAAGTGAGCCGGTTGGCCACATGAATAACATATAAATACGCCCCACTGATACCTTCCTGGATGATTCCTACCACAAGTCTCACACCACAAAAAAGTACGATGTTGCGGAGCCACACTACCCTATGACTGAGTATCTTGAGCTCTGGATCCCTGATTAGTCTGGAAACTCTGAGATCTTCTGTCAACTGTAGGTCTGGGAATTGGGGCATTGCCTGTGGACTGTGCATTACCCCAATTCTTCTTTTTCTGCCATTTATTACCCCACTTACCACTTTGCGGATAACTGTGATACTAATCTACTATTCTGGCTCTCTTTGCCTGCCTGTCCTTCTCTCGAAACTCATCAATTTTATTTTTCTTTTCTTCTACCTGTTGCATATGGACTGACAGCCTAGTAAAGTTCATATCCCTATTTAGCATCGCCCCTTGACATTCAAGCACTAGATCATCTAAAAGGTCAGATGCAAACTTCCTCATCTAGGCTCTCATATTGCTAGTCATCTCTGGTGCATAGCAAGCTAATTGGATAAACTTCAAAGTGTACTACAGGAAACTCATATTTCCCTACTTCAGATTCATAAACTCCTCATCTTTGTCCTACCTCAACTCTAGAGGAAAGAACTGATCAAGAAAGGTTTCCATAAATTTGCCCCAAATTCTGGGATCAGCACTCTCTCCTTTCCCATCCCCCCACTCATTATACCACTGAATTGCAAAATCCTTGAGTTGATAAGTTGCCAAATCCACCCATTCTATCTCCTCTTTATGCATCACCTTAAAGATTTTCTCTATCTCATCCACAAACCCCTGTAGATCTTCTTCTACCATGGTTCCAGTAAACTTAGGCGGGTTTATTCTCATGAATTGACCCACCCTAGTAGCCTCAGATGTAACAGATACAGACCAAACATCTTCCAATCTTTGATCCTAATTGGCCACCAACTGTGCCAGCATATGAATAGACTATCTTAATTCTGCATTAGAAATATCCCTCTGAGAAGTCGGAGGATGGTTAACATTGGTCTGTGGAGCCTGAGGTGGACTGGTCAGGACTGGAGGTACTCCCAGAGTAGGAATAGGTTCTAGGTGAGAGCTCTGTTATGGGTTTACATCCCGTGAGTGGGACAGACCTCATTTGCCTGTGTATTCTAATTGATAGTGCGATGAGGAGGCATGATTGATTTTTCTGAAAAGCAAGAGAGCATTGATTAGAGGCAGATTAGACTCCAAAGCACGAACTAGATCACAAACAGGGGAAATATTCCTAAACACCTAGTATCCCCCTACTTATAAGTATGGTGCGCTACACACCCATAAATAAGACTCTACCTGACGCGATTTCGCAGATACCCTGGGACCATAAACCATTCTCTGATAGCAAGTTTATCATGACCCGAATCGAGGCCCTGGCCATGATGAGCATCCTGAACCATGAAGGCCCAGACACCCTTCTATCTTGAAATCATATACACCATTCATATGTAAATAAGGAAATACAGAAATTATAGCAACACAAAATCATGGTCATAAATCTTATATGAATTTAGCATTGAAGAACAAAATCCAAAACTAACTAGAAACATCTGCAAACCGTATGCAGAATCACTATTACATACTCTCTAACATAATCTAAAAGTTGTGACAAGGCCCCCAGTAGACCAAAACTGTAACCATTAATAATTTTCTGAAAATAAAAAGGCCTTTCAGAATATAAAAGGCTCACCAACTGGACACTGCAACTGTGTCTGATGAAATTTACTGCTTATCTGGACCCCTAGACTGAGCCTCAAAACCTGAGAGGTAGGGGGAGGAGATCAATACAATGTAATGGTACACAAAGTAATCCAAAATAAAACTTTTATACAAGTAAAATAGTGGAGAGCAAGTTGTTAAAACATCATGCAGAAAAAGTTCTCAAAACACATGGGCATTTTTCTGAAAATCATAAATTATTTTTGTCAATGCAATGTCTGTTTTTTGTATTACTTCTAAGTTAGGTGGAACTCCCCTAAAACTCTAATATTCCATGGGCTATATGGAATCTTCCATTGACTCGGTGGGGAAGTCCCCAACCCAAGTATGCCACAAGGGTTGGAGTCTCTGATTCTGATACGCCATACGACACTAGGCCAGCATAATATAATATACCCTGATTGGCAAATCACGATTTTTTGAAATGAGTTATATGAACTCATTCCCTCTTCAGGGAACCACCTAACATTTATTTATGCCCTATTTTAGCCTTTTCTGAACATGCATCATTTTGAAATTCTAAAATAGGAAAGTCTGATTTCTGTATTAGTTTGTGTCTGTTATGGCATTGTCTAAGTTGGTATCGTTATACCAAGAATTTCAAGTCATTATTCTGAGCCATATTTGATTATTTTATTCTAAAACAATGTTCAGGCCACTTGATCATGCATATCGTGTAAGAAGAGTCATATCTCAAATCATAAGTCAAAAATCATGCAAAGGCTTTCCATTCATTCAACAATTTCAATAAGTAATGGACAACTTCTCAAAAATATTCCTGAAGTTTCTTTGTTTATCAATCTCAACATTTAAAATCATTAAAGAATTATTCTCTCCCATTCTTAATCATCATGAATTTTACATAAATAGTATCTTGAATCATTCTGTAAACCATGAAATGTAAGGATTCATAACTTGTAAATCAAATAATAAAGTAATGGGAGAGGGAGATTATATATTTCATGCTCTCGATTCAGAATTCACGGTTTTTAATGCATACGTACATATATACAATTCAAATCAATTTGGGGGAAGGCCTAAAGACCAAAACAATATTATCGAAGCTTCTAAAACATGAATGTATTCATAAATTCAAAAAACCCTTTCTTAAAATCATGATTTCTATACCCATGAAATTTTAGAAAAAACCCCATATACCTTGATTATGAAGAATAATGGCTGATCCTTGAAGCCTACGGTTTGGGGATTCCAAATCTCCGATCAATTTAAAAAACCCATGGTTGAATCTTGAGTTTCTTGGAGGAGAAGTATATGAACTAGGGTTTTTGTTTTGAGGGAAATCTTGAGAATGTCGTATATTATACTTTTAGAGGTCTTAATCTCCTTTTTGGACGTTTTAAGAGACTGGGAAAAAGTCCAAACTACCTTTGTTAACTTCTTAATGAAACAGGAAAAATTTAAATTGGGAACCCAATCTTATGGGCCACCGCAACGCGCCACTATCGCGGTGGCTCACTGGAAAGTGACGAATGGAAATTTGGCCCACTCCGCGATGTGCCACCATCGTGGAGGCTCATTGGAAATTCACCATCATCATTTATGCCCTCTCCGCGATGTACCAAGGACAGGAATGACGGTGTTTTATGACTCAAAGTTAAATTAACTATAACTCCTTCACCGAGTGTTCATTTTGGATGAATCTTATGTCGACGAAGAACTTATTCGATCATTTACATAATGAAAAATTGAAATCTAAGTAATTCCACAGGGAAATAAGTATAAATCATTCTAGAAGCCAATGCTTGATACTTTAGGGAGAAAATTTTAGCTTGGAAAAACTTCGGGGCGTTATATTTAGTATCAAAACTCAAAATTGTTAACCCATTCTTAAAGATGATACAACTGAAAGTCTTCTTTTACACCATTAACTAAAAAGCCCTAATTTTTAGATTAAAAAACAAACATATAACTCTTCTTAAACTCTGTTACTTGCGATGACAAAAAAATGATAGATTCAGGCGAGAATAAAATCAAAAATAACAACTATGTGGTCAGAAATGGGAAGAAAATTGATCTGTTTTGAAGGGTTGAGCAATATTTTGAGTAGTTTTTGTCTCTATTATTGAGAGAGAAATAAAAGAGTGAGAACTCAAGATTTGAAATGATAAAATATTTTTTTCGCAAATGGATGATTTTTAGGAGTTGATTTGTATTTTTGGAAAAGAATGACAAGTTTTGAAATTGTTAATTTGGTTTGAATTGATCTTAATTATTTTTTAAAATTTTGGAATATGAATCATTTTAAATCAGAGTGATCGATCGACGACGCGGGGCAGGAGGAAAGCAATACCAACATCATACAATTGTTGAAGCTCAATTGAAGTTGTATTTGACCTTATGCACTCATCCATAATTATAGCTAAATCAATTTAGGTATTATCTTAACATTAATTTAATATGAATAATTTTTAATCATAGGGATCGATCGACGACTTAGGTCAGGAGGAAGGCAATACCAACATCATGTAATTACAAAGACTCAATTAAAGTTGTAGTTGAACCTATGTACTCATTCTAAATTCTAGATAAATTAATTTAGGTATTATCTTAACATTAAATTAATATGAATCATTTCAACTCAGAGTGATCCATCGACGACTCGGGTCGAAAGGAACGCAATACCAACATCATACAATTACAAAGACTCAATTAAAGTTGTAGTTTTCACTATGTACTCATCCCTAGTTCTAGATAAATTGATTTAGGTATTAGCTTATCATTAAGTTAATATGAATCTTTTCAACTCAGAGTGATCGGTCGATGAATCAGGTCGGGAGGAACGAAATACTAACATCATGAAATTGCAAAGACTCAACCGAAGTTGCAGTTGACCCTATGTGCTCATCCCTAATTCTAGGTAAATCAATTTGGGTACTATCTTAACATTAAGTTAATATGAATCATTTTAACTCAGAGTGATCGATCGACGACTCGGGTCGGGAGGAACGAAATACCAACATCATACAATTATAAAGACTCAATTAAAGTTGTAGTTGACCATATGTACTCATCCCTAGTTCTAGCTAAATCAATTTATGTATTATCTTAATATTAATTTAATATAAATCATTTCAACTCAGAGTGATCGATCGACGACTTGGATCGGGAGAAATGCAATACCAACACTATCCAATTGCAAAGACTCAATTGAAGTGGTAGTTGACCCTATGTATTCATCCCTAATTCTAGCTAGATCAATTTAGGTATTATCTTAACATTAATTTAATATGAATCATTTCAACTTAGAGTAATCAATCGATGACTCGAGTTGAGAGAATCCAATACCAATATCATGCAATTACAAAGATTGAATTGATGTTATAGTTGACCCTATGTACTCATCCATAGTTCTAGCTAAATAAATTTAGGTATTAGTTTAAAATTAAGTTAATATGAATCGTTTCAACTCAGAGTAATCGATCGACGACTCAGGTCGGGAGAAATGTAATACCAACATCATGCAATTATAAATACTCCATTGAAGTTGTAGTTGACCCTATGTACTCATCCCTAGTTCTAGCTAAATCAATTTAGGTATTAGCTTAACATTAAGTTAATATAAATTATTTTAACTCATATTGATCGATCGATGACTTTGGTCGGGAGAAACACAATACCAATATCATGCTATTGCAAAGACTCAATTGAAGTTTTAGTTGACCCTATGTACTCATCCCTAATTCTAGCTAAATCAATTACAAAGAAATCTGTTGCAACAGATGATTGAGCTGTTGTTGATTTTCATATAAATGTTGAGATCTGTTATAATAGATTACCTATCTGATTTAATTATCAAATAGACATTTGCATCTGTTGCGAAAGATGACTGGGCTATTGGAAATTTTCAAAGAGATATTTATATCTGTTGTAAAAAATGACATAGTTGTTTGAATTTTTTTAATTTTAAAGCAATCTTCTGTCCGAAAGAAGAAAGATAAAATACTACTAAGGAGGTAAAAAATATTTCTTGGTAACTTAAAAATCTCTTCCTTAAGTAGTCCTATCCTATTTTTTGAATGTCACCCATCTTTCTCGTGCCTCTCAAGTTATTAATGACCCTATATACTCATCCCTAATTCTATCTCAATCAATTGCAAAGAAATTTGTTGCAACAGAAGACTGAGCTATTGAAAATTTGTAAATAGATATTGAGATCTGTTGTAAAAAATTACCTATCTGATTTAATTATCAAATAGACATTTGCATCTATTGCGACAATTGATTAAGTTGTTGGAAATTTTCAGATAGATATTGATATCTGTTATAATAGATGTCATATCTATTTGAAAATCTTTTTTTTAAATCTTAAAACAATCTTCTGTCTAAAAGAAGAAAGATAAAATATTACTAAGGCGGTAAAAATATTTCTTGGATAACTCAAAAATCTCTTCCGAGAGTAGTCTTATCTTATTGTTTTTAATGTCACCCGTCTTCCTCGTGCCCCTCAAGTTATTAATGAATGTTAATGAATATTTAAACCCATCTCTAGAATTATCTCTCCTGCAGCCCTAAATTTATTCATCTCTCTTCTTTTTCTTTCTCTTCTCTTTAGGGTTATCACAGTTGTCTCCTTTCTTTCTCTCTTCTCTCATCTTTCTCACAAGGATACTTTTGGATCTTAACTGATCTATATCTTTTCTCAACTGAAATTATTATTTTGAGCCCCTTGCTTTTGACATTACGGGTATGGTTCACTATTGCTCTTTGATTCTCGTCTTCTTCTTTGCAAGTTATTTAAATTAGTTATTTACATTTATTTTTTATTTAATTACCCTTTACCCATATCATATTTATTTAAAAAATTTAAAGGAAAGGTTACTTTTAAGTCTTGAATGAACGAACTGTTGCTTTTATTAAAATATACATAAAAAGTCATCTGTTGGGAGAAGTTTAAAAACCTTATTGGCAGTATCATTTTTTTGTATGTATTTTATTTATTCCTTTGTTGTTGATGCTGTTATTGATGTTGTTGGAGGGGTTGGTATTGTTGGAACTTTTGGTGTGGTGTTGTTGATGGTGTTCGATCAAATAATATATTTTTTATTGGTGATGTTGTTATTGATATTGTTTCTTTGTTGCTGATATTGCAAAAGACGGATCAACTGTTGGAATAAATCAAACCACTAGCAAGGCTAGTTTAATGTATTTCAACAGTTTACACATTTGTTGTAATAGACTCCACATCTGTTGCAACAGGCTCCACATCTGTTACAACAAATTTATAATCTATTGAACAAATGAAGAAGTTTTCGCAACAGATGCGAAGCCTGTTGCAACAGATAGGTAGTATGTTGCAACAGATGGATAATGTTCTTTTTGTTCTTCTCTTGTTTGACATCAATTATTTTTCTCTTATTTGTAGATATAAGGAAATGAAATTTGATCAACTTTTTCCCGACCAACACAAGAGGCTACTATAGTAAAGATGGGTTTGTAGGAATAAGCTGCTTGCAGATAGAACCACTTCATATGTGGAAGGTATGTATTACTGATAATGTTATTGTGAAAACACACATAGAGTACACTGATTTTGTGAATGCTGTTTTTTACATATTAGGCATTGATCATTCAAACAAGACATCTACAATTTTACAGTTAAGTTTTATAAATTCAAACTGATAAGGCTAAGGGACCATGAATATGGTTATAATACCCTGTTAAGATTTAATGATGGTTGTTGCTCATGTCTATGTGTTAAGCTTTGTGAAGTGATCAAGTTTTGGTGGTATTGTAAAATGATTTGATTGCAATTGGACTAACTTTTAGGGTGCATTAGTCTCTAAGAGGGCCTTCGGAGCCTCTCAGGGTGGATATAATTGATTGTGTTTTTCTTGCCTTAGCATATATTCAAAATATCTTAGAGAAGATCAGAGGCTTTTTATAGTATGTGAATCCCAAAAATTTTCAAGCTTGCCTCCAAGTTGCTGATTCGGTATTCAAGCTTGTCGTTGCCATCTTTGAGGTTAGTATAAAGTTTTTGGTCTTTTGTGAGTTTGTCAATGAGTAACACTTTCTTCGGAGTTGTGGCATTATAAAAGGCCTTCAGAAGGCTTCTAGAACACTTTCTTTAGAAGGCTTAAATAATATATGGAGGGTCACTATGTTTATTTTAGGTCAACATGTTGGTGCACACTCAAGCAGTGGTCTCAAAAGTTGAACAACTCACTTTATCGAGCGTTGTTCAATGCAGCTTATTCAACATAGCCTTCAAAGGATGTGATAGGTTAATGAGCCTGGAATTATGTAACGTTTGATCTAAATTAATTCCACTAATCCTATAGTCAAATAAGTTATTTCCTAGAATTTAAGCTATAGGATTAGTAGAATCATTTTAGATCAAACATTACGTAATTCCAGGGTCATTAACCTATCAAATCCTTTGAAGGTTGGTTGAACAAGCTGCATTGAACAATGCTCGAGAAAGTGAGTTATTCAACTTTTGGGACCATTGCTTGAGTGTGCTTCAACACGTTGACCTAAAAAAAACATAGTGACCCTCCATATATCATTTAAGCCTTCTGAAGAAAGTGTTTTGGAAGCCTTTTGAAGGACTTTTACAATGCCACAACTTCGAAGAAAGTGTTCCTCATCGACAAGCTCACAAAATACCAAGAACTCTATACTAACCTCAAAGACGGAAATGACAAACTTAAATACCCAATCAGCAAGCTGGAGGCAAGATTGAAAATTATTGGGATTCACATACTACAACAAGCCTATGATCTTTTCTGAGATATGTTGAAAGAATGTTAAGGCAACAAAACACAATCAATTATATCCATATTACTAAGGAACTAATGATACTCAATCTGTCTTTCAATATTTTTTGTGGTTCCAATCATGTCAATAGTAGTGGACCTAATCGAAACCACAAATTACAAGGCATGGGATACAATTTAAAATTCAGAAATTATCGCCTCCACTTGATTTCTTATTTTTATTGCAATTGTTCTTGGCGCAAGTTTTCTTGACTTACTGTACATCATTACAACCCTCGATGTCCGCAAACCTACTTTCTTTGTGTTTTGTTATTTTTAATGTAGGTGATCATCCCAACCACGCTTCATAGTTGCAGCTCCCTAGCAAAGTGTCCATCTACACTATTTTTCTTTGGGAGAGACAACAGAAGAATTTCATTAATGGATACACTTTCATATTTGCACTTGATTCAGATTTTTTATGTTTTAATTCAGTTTCATTGGCCAGATTCGCTAGAAGTTCCTTGGTACCCTATGTTTCTGCTTCAATTAGCTCTTAGATGATATAGTCTTTCATCAACTCCCCTTTCCCTCGCAAGTATAATCCTACGGCTCCTTCTGGCATATAATCATCTTCTCAAACAACCTTTCCATATTATTTGGGCCAGGGAAATTTCTATTTTTTTCGTTATTGTTTGATGCAGTGCGAGGCTTCAAAGGCCTTCTCAGAGTCTAGTGCACACTTAAAGTTAAGTCCAATCGCAATTGGATCTCTGCAATGAAACTAAATATTAATCCCTTCTCAAAACTTGACATGCATAAACATGAGAAACAACCATCATCAATTCATAACAAGGTATCAACACCATCTTCATGGGCCCCTCGTCCTTATCAATTCGAATCTATCAAACTTAACTATACAATGCAGGATCTTGTTTGAATGATCAATGCCTAATCAGTTAAGAACTATATTCACAAAAAATCATTGTACTTTATGTGTGTTGTCCCGATGACCTTATCAGTAATACATTACTCCCACCACATGAAAGTGGATCCATCCATCCGCATGCACCTTATTCTTCCTAGCCCTTTTATGGCTTAATTTGAATTAATATATGACTAACCTGTTACAACAGATGACACATCTATTACAATTATCAAACAATTATAGACATCTGTTACGATAAATGATCAATCTATTGTAATATATGTCTTATCTGTTGGAAAAATCAAACAGATATATTCACCTGTTGAAAAAGATTGTCAATATGTTGTAAATTACCAAACAGATAGAACATATCTTGCAACAGATTACCCATCTGTTAAATTTATTTTAAAGAAATTTTCTTTTCTTTTTGAAATACAATAAAGATAAAATGTTGTATTTAGATCCATTTTTTTAATTTACATATTCAAAAAATCAGCAGTTTTATTTAATTAAGGGATGTAATTATTAAAAAAAGGTGAACAGTCATGGATTTTTTACTAACCCATTCAAAGTCAATTCTTTATAAATAGGTCTCTCATTACTCATTGATTCTACTCCACTTCTAGATATGATTGATCCAGATTTGTACGAAGTGATTTATCTCGAGTCCATTCGGGAACTTGAAAGGTAGATTCATGAACTCCGGAGAGAGTTGGGCGACTTCAGAGCAAGGCTGAAGAAGGCCCTGCTGTTGCTGGATGACGATTGGCCGGTTAATAATAATACTAATACTATTACTACTACTACTACTACTACTACTACTAATAATAATAATAATAATAATAATAATAGTAGTAATAATTAGGTTATGTTTTTTCTTTTAGCGTATATTTGTATATAATGAATTCAAAAATCTATGTTTGGTCGACTTTGAATTTTTAATTCGTATGTAATATTTAATTTTTATTCTGTCTATCCTTTATTCTCAACATATCGACGGTTGGAGGTAGGGATTGAGTATTTGTGGAAACGGATGAACCTGCATTGCAAAAGATGGTTAATCTATTGCGACAGCCGATTATTAATAAAAAAAAGGGGTTATTGTTATTGAGAGGGTGAAAAGTCATGACTTTTCAATTATTTAATATGAAAAAACTTCGTAAATAAATAATAAGGAAATAAACGATAAACACAATTTATAATCGTAAAAGAATGGTTATTTAATTTTAATAACTGATTGTGACTTTTCACCATTTTTGTTTTTAAATCTATTTTTTAAAATTATTTATTTATTATGTAATAAAAAAAGTCACAACATTGGATTAATTAAGGTATATGATGATTGTTTAAAAAAAAGGTGAACAGTCGTGACATTTTGTCTAACACATTTAAAACAGCTAATGCATCAAATTTTCCATCTGTAGCGACTGATGAATCAGTTGTTAGAAGAAATAAAAAAAGCTCCTAAAATAGATGGTCGATTTGTTGCAACAGATGGTATATCTGTTGCCACAGATGGGTTATCTGATGCAACAGATATACAATCTACTGCCACAACTCAATAAAAATGATTATTATTTTATTAAAGAAACGGTTATTGAAAAGGTGAGAAGTCTTTGATTTTTTAATTGAGAAAGGGGTTATTTAAATTTAAAAACTAATTAATAATAATAAGCTAAAAAGTCATGACTTTTCACAAAAATAAAAAAACTCACCAACTTGATTTAATTAAGTCATTTCTTTTCATAGAAAAAAATAAGGAAATAAATGATAAACATAATTTATAACCGTAAAAAAATGATTATTTAATTTGAATAATTGATGTTAATATTAAATAGGAAACAAGCAGTGACTTTTCGCCATTTAGTCACCAAATTTGGATTATTGATATGATGATTATTAAAAAGAAATATAGATTATATGTTGCAGCAGATAGATTATCTAATGCAATAGATTGTTGATTTGTTGCATCAGATGACATATCTGTTGTTACGATGGGCTATCTGATACAAAAGATATAGAATTTATTGTCACAACTCAATAAAAATGGTTATTGAAAAGAACTAATTAATAATAAGAAGCTGAAAAATCATGACTTATCACAATAATCAAAAGTCAGTCAACAGATTGATTTAATTAAGTTGATTTAATTAAGTCATAACTTTTTACAGTAATCAAATATGTAATTAATAAAAGGAGGTGAACAGTCGAGCCTTTTTGCCTAACTCATTCAAATTCAATCCTCTATAAATAGGTCCCTCCTTACTCACTCGTTCATTCTACTACACTCTATTTATTTCTTGCATCTTGTCTTTTATTTTACACCTTCAACCACTTTCTCTTTCTTGACTCAGGTAAGTTTTTTTCTTGCTTTTTATGTAAATATACCCAATTGGTAGTATATATTTTATTACATTCAGATTCTTTTTTTTACTTTTGTTTTTACGTTTTTTGTCAATTCATGTATGTTCTAGATATTGCTGATCCAGTGTGGGACGTTTCTTTTTTTTTTTGCAAGACGTCATGCGGGAACTTCAAAGGCAGGTTCATGACCCGCAGTGGGAGTTAGGCGCTATGAGAGCAAGGATGCTCCGGGAGATCTGCAGGCTGAGAAGAGCCCTGCTGCTGTCGGTTGAAGATTGGCCGGCTGGCAATAATAATAATAATAATAATAATAATAATAATAACTTGATTGTTTTTTCTCTTTTAGCCTATATATTTTTATTTGTTTTTATTTAATAGAAAAAATTATGTTTGATCGACTATGACGTTTTAATTATTATTTAATTTTCATTATGTCTTTCTTTTTCTCAACAAACATGTCGACAACTAAGGAATAATTTGAATTCAGTAGCAATAGCAAGAGTTGAATTATATTGGTTATCGGTTGGGTTTGTGGTAGGAATTGTATTGTGTTGTTCTAAACAGATTACTCATCTGTTGTAACTAAACCTGTCAAATGGGCTAGTTTGACCCGGCCCAACCCGACCCGACCCACAAGAAGGCTCGACCTAATTTGACCCAGCTTGGTCAGCCCTCGGGCTGTAGGGCTGTCGGTCCCAGGATGGGCCAAAAAAGTTTTTGGGCCAGGTTAACCCGGCCCGGACCCAAACCAGACTTGGCCCGTCGGTTAACTGGCCTGGCCCGATTTAATTTATTTTTTTTAAAATGGAAAAATCCAATTTTGGGCCAACTAGCCGTTTGGAGCCTCTAACGACGATATAGCCATTTGGAGCCTCAAACGGCTAGTTGGCCTAATTTCCTAAAAAAAAGTTTTTTTATTTAAAATATTTTTAAAATCCAAAAGATTTCCTATAAATACCCTACACTTTCAAATAATTTTCCACACAATTTTCATTCTCTCAAATCTCATTCTCTCTCAAATATTCTATATATCTCCTAAAGTGCTCAATTTTATTTTTTTAATTTTGCGATTACAAAGTATGAATGGAAGTTTCTAAAGTCGCAACTTTTGGATACTTTCAAAACTTGGTATTGCCGTTCCATCTCTTACTTTTAGTTAGTGTATTAATTGTTGAATGTTTAATTTTATTGTTTTTATGTATTTTGAATTTTTTTTAGTTTGATTTATATTATGGATAAATTAAGAAACCTCGGTTTATTCCGGAAGTGGTAGTAAAAAGTGAATTACTAGGGGTAGAGGTAGTTCAAGAAGTAGATATACCTGTATGCCTCAGGTATCGCTTAGTCAACCTTTTGAGGAAGAAATAGGTGTAGATGCTCACGATATGGATTATTTAGAAGCTCAGAAAAATTACGGTATAGAAGAAGAAAATAAAGTAGATGTGGTTAATTTAGATGAAGATGATGAAAATATTGGTGAGACACCCGTAGTAGGAAATGCTAATGTTAGATCTGAATTGGTTAATCTCCCTCTCCGTCCTCCCCGTGCACCAAGAGCTCGTAGACCAACTAGTATTGCATGAGAATATTTTACACATATAGAAAGAGAAACTAAGGTGCAATGCAATATTTGTCAATAAGTATATGAGCATAAAAGAGGAGGAAATCAAGGGGGTACGGGTACGTTAATGAGACATATAAGAGATAATCACCAAAGAGAGTTATTTATTGCATAAGGTGGTGAAACACAAACTAGAATGGACCTAGCAACCGGTCAGGTAATTAAGAATTATAATAAATTGAGGGACAGGAAAAAATAGCAATAATAGTAGTTGTGGGTTGTTTGACTTTCACTTTTCCTTCTTCGGATGCTTTTATTCATTGTATTCAAGCAATTTATAATTCTATGTTTAATGGTATTCCTAGAAGTACTTGTCGTGCCGATATTTTTAGACTTCATTCACAATATGTTTATTATTTATCTAAATTGTTAAAAAATATTCAATGTAGGATGGCTCTAACTTCTGATCTTGATCGTGCTGTTAATAGAAATGATTATTTAACCATTACTTGTCACTGGATAGATAATAATTTTGTTATGCAAAAACATATTCTAGTTTTTTTGTATGATGAAGATCATAGACGTACTGGAGAATTTATTCCTGAATCTATTAGTAAAGTTGCAGAATTTTATGGTATTGAAAGAAAAGTTATATATATTGTTTTTGATAATGCTTCTAACAATAACACTGCTATTGAAAAGTTAAAAAATGCTCTCTCTCTGTCGTTGCCTGCAATATTTCATGTTAGGTGTGCTTTTCATATATATAATTTAATTGTAAGAGATGGTCTTGAATTTTTTGAGTTTTATATTGAAAAAATCCGGTTTGTTGTTGGCTTTATTCAAGGAAATAATCGGGAAAAAAAATTAGAAATTTAAAGTTAAATGTGAACAAAATGGACTTATGCCGATATTTATGCCTGAAGAATGTGATACTAGATGGAATGCTACATATGATTATTTAAAAACTTGTCTTGCTTATAAAGTTCCTATTATATTGACTTTTAACTAATTTTGTGGTTCATTTGCTAATTCGATTGAATGTATGCTAAATGATTCTAATTGGGCTGCAATTGATGATCTTGTTAAGTTTTTGAAAAAAATTTATATAGCTACGGTTGAATTTTTCGGTGCTTATTATCCTACTGCTTGTAATATTTTAGTATATTTAGCCGATATTTCTGATTTTCTCAAAGAATTTAAGAATAAAGAAGGTTACAAAGAAGCTGTTAGTGCTATGTTTACTAAATTTAAAAAATATTTTTTTTTCGATTCCCCCTATTTACTTGGTTGGTGTTATACTAAATCCATGTATGAAATTTACTACTATGTGTAACTTTAATACTCTTATTTATTCTAACTTAAAGATAAATACTAACAATGATTCTGATAATGAAGAACAAGAACAACTAGATTTGTTTACGGCTATGGGTGATGTGAACATTTACTCAGAAAAATTATCAAACCATTATGCCGATTTACTTGATGTAACTGTACCGACAACTATCAATCCAACTGTCGCTCCCCATGCTCTCGAGGAGCCATCATCTTCTAAAAAAGCAGCACATAGTGGTTTTCCTAATTATTTTTATGATTTAAATGTTTGGAACAGCGTTGAGGCGGGAACTTAGACAGCAACTTCTCAAAAAGAGCTTAAGTATTATCTTCAACTGTCGGTAGAGGATCGTAGACGACGGATCAACGCATAGGATTGATGGAAGAATAATGAAAGACAATATCACGTGCTTTCAAGATTAGCTAGAGATATATTGACTATTCCAATGTCAACCGTTGCATCGAAGAGTGTTTTTAGTCAGGGACGATAATAGTTTGGGGACAACCGACACTCATTTGGGAGTATGAGTGTCAAGTGGGCCGGGACGGGTCAACCTGGAGATAGCCCGTTAATTTTGACCAGTTTGTGGGTTGGGTCGGTTCTGGGCCTGGTTAAGTGTGCTGGGTCATTTTCGGGTTCAACAGTAATTTTTTTTAAAACAACCTTGAACCGGCCCACTTAGTCCAACGCGGTATAACCCACCTAAATCTGGTCAAACCTGGTTAAAAATCTGGTCAAAACCGATCAAAATACAACAAAAAAAATTCTAATATACACTATATATACCCACCTATATATATTTTAAATACGTTAAACAATATATATACACTATATATATAGTATATACTACATTAGAATTTAAAAAATATATACACATATACACAATTACACATATATAAATAACATTCAATATATACGACTATATGTACTTCTTTAAATAAAACATACACTACAATATATATATATAGTTATATATTAATTTATAAAACATATACACATGTGACATGTATACGTTAAATATATACGTCTATGGAAAATATATACACACACATATATATATATCATTCAATATATGTACTACTTTAAATAAAACATATACTACAATATATATACACTTCAATATTAATATATAGTTATATACTAATTTATAAAACATATACACATGTATACATTAAATATATACGTCTATAGAATATATATACACATATATTTATACCATTCAATATATGTACTACTTTAAATAAAACATATACTACAATATATAAACACTAAAATATTTATATATATAATTATACTAATTTATAAAACATATACACATGTATACATTAAATATATATGTCTATAGAAGATATATATACATATATACGAACCATTCAATATATATGTACTACTTTAAATAAAAAATACTACAATATATATATATATATTATATATATATATATATATATACAGTTATATACTAATTTATAAAATATATATACATGTATACGTGAAATATATACGTCTATAGAAGATATACACACATATATACATATCATTCAAAATATATACATACTACTTTAAATAAAATATACTACAATATATACGCACTACAATATTTATATATATATATAGTTATATACTAATTTATAAAACATATACACAGGTATACATTAAATATATACATCTATAAAAGATATATACACATATATATGAACCATTCAATATATATGTACTACTTTAAATAAAACATATACTACAATATATATACACTGCAATATTTATATATATAGTTATATACTAATTTATAAAACATATACACATGTATACATTAAATATATACGTCTATAGAAGATATATATACATATATACGCACCATTCAATATATATGTACTGTTTTAAATAAAATATACTACAATATATATATACTACAATATATATATATATATATATATAGTTATATACTAATTTATAAAATATATACACATGTATGCGTTAAATATATACATCTATAGAAGATATATACACATATATACGTATCATTAAATATATACTTACTACTTTAAATAAAATATACTATAATATATACACACTACAATATTTATATATATAGTTATATACTAATATATAAAAATATACACATGTATACATTAAATATATACGTCTATAGAAGATATATACACATATATACGCACCATTCAATATATATGTACTACTTTAAATAAAATATACTACAATATATATATAATACGATATATATATATATATACATAGTTCTATACTAATTTATAAAACATATACACGTGTATACGTTAAATATATACATCTATAGAAGATATATACACATATATACGTAGCATTCAACATCTATGTACTACTTTAAATAAAATATTCTACAATATACACACACACTATATATATATAGTTATACACTAATTTATAAAACATATGCATATGTATACATTAAATATATACTATTTTAGAAAATATATACACATATATATACACTATTTTAAATAAAACATATGCTACTTAATATAATAAATTAATAATAGTATAACACTTAATAGTAAATTAATAATTTATTAAAACTACGTTTTTAATTTAAACTAGAAATTCAATTTAAATCATTAAATGGAAAAAATTACAAAGGACCAAGGAATGAATGAATGTTGAATTTTATTTATTGCAAAATGATCCAAAATTTATAATTTACATGAATAAAAAATCTACAAAATTTTGCATCATTTTCTCTAAATCATTCATGTTAATATTAACGAGAGCTTGCATAGGATAGTCAAAGTCAACGGGGGCAAAACCATGCATTAGACTTGATTCTGCTGAGTTCTCCCGTGAATTCATAATTTCCATAAGTCTCTGCTCGTCGTTTAGCTCCGCTTCCATTTCTTGATTTCTTTGTTCGTCTCTAATCCAATCTCTGAGGCAAATGAGAACATTCATTGCATTGTTTTCCAATGAATGTCGGTTGTCTCCAAGCTGCTGTCGTCCTTGACTAAAAGCTCTCTTCGATGCAACAATTGACATTGAAATATTCAAGATATCTCTAGCTAATCTTGAAAAAATGGGATATTATGTTTCATTACTCCTCCGCCAATCCAACGTGTTGATCCATCATTTGCGATCCTCTAGCGGTGACCGAAGATAAAACTTAAGCTCTTCCCGATAAGTTGATGTGTAAGCTCCCTCCTCGACACTGTTCCAACAATTTAAATCATAAAAGTAATCAGAAAAACTACTATGTCCCGGCCTTTTAGAAGATAATGGCTCCTCGGATGGATGAGAAGCGACCGTTGGAGTGATATTTGTAGGTACGACTAAATCAACTAAATCAGCATAGTGATTATATAATTTATTTATGTATTTATTCGCATCACCCATAGCCTTCCACAAATCAGGTTGTACTTGTTGAGAATATTGTTATTATTTATCTCTAAATTAGAATAAATTAAAGTTCTAAAGTGGAACATAGTATTATATTTCATACAAGGATTTAGCATAGCACCAACCAAGTCCATAGGGGGAATCGGAAAAAAATATTTTTAAAACTTAGCAAACATGGCACCAATAGCATCTTTGTAACCTTCTTTATTTTTATATTCTTTGAGCAAACCATAAATATTGGCTATATATACCAAAATATTACAAACAGTAGGATAATAAGCACCGAAAAATTCAACCGTAGCTATATAAAATTTTTCAAAAAACTTAACAAGATCATTAATTACAATCCAATCAAAATCATGTAACATGCAATTAGCAGAATCAGCAAACGAACCACAATATTGGTTAAAAGATAGTGTAATAGGAACTCTATATTTATAACAAGTTTTAAGAAATCATACATAGCATTCCATCTAGTATCACATTCTTCAGGCATCAAGATCGGTGCACGTCTATTTTGTTCACATTTAAGTTTAAAGTCTCTAATTCCACTTCTACGATTTTTTTCTTTAAATAAAACCAACGGTAAGCCAATTTTTTTCAATATAAAACTCAAAAAATTCAAGACCATCTCTTACAACTAAATTATATATATGACATGCACACTTAATATGAAAAATATCAGGTAACAGCGGAGATAACTTAGATTTTAATTTTATTATAGCAGTCTTGTTGTTAGAACAATTATCAAAAATAATACAAAAGATTTTATTTTCGATACCATAAAATTCTGCAACTTTAGCAATCGAATCAGCAATAAAATCTCTAGTATGTTTTCGATCTTCATCATATAAAAAAGCAAGAATACATTTTTGCGTAAAAAAACTACTATATATCTTGTGACAAGTAACAATTAAATAATTATTTTTATTTACAGCACGTCCAAGATCAAAAGTTAGGGACATTCTACATTGAATATTTTTTAACAATGTTGATAAATCAAAATAATATTGTGAATGAAGTCTAAAAATATCGGCCCGACAAGTATTTCTAGGAATACCATTAAACATAGGATTATAAATTGCTTGAATATCACAACTACCATTTTAGGTATTTCTTTCCGATCTCTCAATTTATTATACTTCTTCATTACATGCTCGATTGTTGGGTCTATTCTAGTGTTTGTGGGCCCACCAACAGTCTTACCACTTTGTGTAATTTTTAACTCTCTTTCATGAACATCACCTATATGTCTCATTAACGTACCCGTACCTCCTTGCTTGCCTCAGTTTTTATGCTTATATATTTGTTAACAAATATTGCATTGCACCTCAGTATTTGATATACGTTCAAAAAATTGTCATCCAATACAAGTTGTTTTACGAGCTCTTGGGGCATGGAGAGGACGGGGAGGGAGATTAACCAATTCAGATCTAACGTTAGCATTTCCTACTGCAGGTGTCTCACCAATATTTTCATCATCTTCGTCGAAATTAACCGCATCTACTTCATTTTCTTCTTCTATACCGTATTTTTTTGAGCTTCTACATAATCCATATCGTGGACACCTACACCTAAAGGTATACCTACTTCTTCCTCAAAAGGTTGACTAAGCGGTGTCGGAGGCACACGGGTATATCTACTACTTGAAGTACCTCTACCGCTAGTAATTCATTTTTTACTACCACTACCGCTTCCGGGACAAAATATTTTAACACCTTTGGTGGCGAGGTTTCTTAATTTATCCATAATATAAATTAAAATTAAAAAATTCAAAATACACAAATATAATAAAATTAAATATTCAACAATTAATACACAAATTAAAAATTAAACGTAAGCGATGGAACGACAATATCAAATTTTGGAAGTATCCGAAGGTTGCATCTTTAGAAACTTTCACTTGTACTTTGTAATCGCAAAATTAAAAAATTAAAGTGAGCACTTTAGGAAATTAAATATATAGAATGTTTGAGAATTGAGAGAATGAAAAATTGTGTGGAAAATAATTTAAAAGTGTGGGGTATTTATAGGGATTTTTTTGGGGTTAAAAAATAATTTTAAATGTAAATTTATTTTTTTTAATAAAAAAGGCCAAACTAGCCGTTTGAACCCAAAAATGACTATATAGCCATTGAGCCAACGGCTAGTTTGGCCCAATCGCCAAAATTTAAAAGAAAAAATTAATCAGGGCGATTTCGGGCCGGTTAACCGGCTGGCCCTGACCGGGTTTGGTCCGGGCCAGGTTAACCGGGCCCAACCAAAAAATAAAATGACCCGGTACCCTACAGCTCGTGGGCTGATCGGGCCGGGTCCCTGGTCAGTTTATTTTTTTAGTTGGGCCCAGTTAACCCAGCCCGTTTGACAGGTATATTGGGGAGCAATGTATGAATATTCTAGTTTGCCTCAGAGATTGGATTAGAGCACAATAAAGAAATCAAGGAATAGAGGTAGAGAAGAAAAACGAACAGAATCTTGAAGAAACTATGACTCCAAGGGAGAACTCAACACAATCAAGTCCAATGCATGGTTTTACTCCCATTGATTTTAACTATTCTATGTCAGTTCCCGTTAATATTAACATGAATGAGTTGAAAAAAATGATGCAAAATTTATAGATTTTCATTCATGTAAATTATAAATTTTGGATCATTTTGCAATCCATAAAATACAACATTCATTCACTCCTTACTATATAATTTTTTTCATTTAAATTGAATTTCTAGTTCTAATTAAATACTTAGTTTAAATATATTACTAATTTATGACTATATGTTATACGTGTATATATTTTCTAAAGTAGTTTATATATACTATATAGTGTATATATGATTTATATATATTATTTAAAGTAGTACATTTATTGTATGGTACGTATATATGTGTATATATTTTCTATAGACTCTAAAGTAGTATATATTTAACGTATACATGTGTATATGTTTCTAAAGTAGTATGTATATAGTGTATATATGTTGTATGTATATTATTTAAAGTAGTACATACAATATATGTACTACTTTAAATAATATACATACAACATATA